>NW_018408638.1:1069999-1074271 GCF_002113885.1 Mizuhopecten yessoensis
AAAAAAACTTTTCTTCTGTATCAATGTTCTCTTTCTTATACAACTTTCCTTTAGCTTTCTTCTGTAACTGTTCACTTTTCTGACTTTTATAATTATTTGGTGAGTATTAGTATAAGATAGTTGTTGGTGATGAGACGGAATAGGTAGGTGTGACGAGTTGTGCATTGGTGAGAGTTATCAGTAGGTAGAGGAGAGTTGAGGTTGTGCAGATATGGGGTGTTGAGAGCGGGGCCGGGGGTTTGTCGGGTTTGTGCATTGGGTTTTTATTTAGAGTTATATTAGTGCTTATATAGTTATTAGATCGTCAGTTGAAGAGGGGGAGGGGTTATGTTGTTATATAGATGTATTTTGTGGCTCAATGGTCGAATAGGGGTTGTTTGGGAAAAAAAATCCAAAAAAATCAGGTTCTAATGGGTATTGGATTGGAATTTATTTTATTGTGAAGGGGGTGTCATCAGGGAGCTATCGGGTTCGAGTGGTTGTTGTAAATATTTCGATCCTACCTGAGCTAGATTCTGTTCCGCTATATATGTTTGAATAAGCCGTGATAGAGGACCTGTTCGCTTTTGTAAGCTCGGTTTTGATTGGTTGTATGTCAAAAGTAGGGGGTGTTTTCTATGAGTTGGTTCGAGTGAATTTTCGAACCTACCTGAGCCGAACTGTGTGTCCAAAAAGTTGCCAACTGCCAAGTAGATGTCATATGTCATTTCTATCTGAATCCTTTTTATAGCCGTTGAAGCATTACTAACCTGTGTCGATTTGATTATATTTGTTTTAAGTATCTTTTATTGCTTTGATAATGATTGGAAAGTTTGTTTCAAATATTGTAACTACCCCATGTTTTGTTGATAAATAATTAAATCTTGTTGGATCAACTCAGATTTAATTATTCCTAAATTTCCTTACCTAACATTTTATAAGTCCAGAAGCACAGCTGGCCTTCTCCTCATACCCGCGTCAACTTAACTTAAGTCACGCCGATGTGACAAGAGGACTTAAATGTATGAGTCTTTAAACAGTTCATGGAAGCAGAGTTATACTTGAGGACAAAAAAGGATAATTCGTTTATCTTTAGAATAGACTTGGGATCGCTGCTGGGTAGGCGAACAGACCTATTGGTCGGAACTCCCCGCCTGAGGTCGGAACAAAGACGTTACAGCGTTCTTCTGTCTATCCAAAGATTAGAACTCTATAGATATAGTTGTATTATAGTCTCAGTTTTATTTTGTGTTTTTTTTTTACGTTATTGATAATTTTAGTTCAAATATTGTAACTACCCCATGTTTTGTTGATAAATAATTAAATCTCGTTGTATCAACTCAGATTTAATTATTTCAAGAATTCTTTACCTAACGGTTTATAAGTCCAGAAGCACAGCTGGCCTTCTCCTCATACCCGCGTCAACTTAACTTAAGTCACGCCGATGGGACAAGAGGACTTAAATGCATGAGTCTTTAAACAGTTCATGGAAGCAGAGTTATATTTGAGGACAAAAAAGGGAGAATTCGTTTATCATAGACTTGGGATCGCTGCTGGGTAGGCGAACAGACCTAATGGTCGGAACTCCCCGCCTGAGGTCGGAACAAAGACGTTACAGCGTTCTTCTGTCTATCCAAAGATTAGAACTCTATAGATATATTTGTATTATATAGTCTCATTTTATATTTTGAAATTTATTTATTTTGTTTTTTAATTATATTGATAATTTTGATTCAAATATTGTAACTACCCCATGTTTGTTGATAAATAATTAAATCTTGTTGGATCAACTCATATTTGATTATTACTAAAGGGCCTGTTTCCAGTAATGTTAATTCTCCATAGGAGCCTGCCCCCGTATAATTTCTTATCTAGCTCAACTACTGTTTTTTTCTTTTCCGAAGAATAATTTTACACCTTTCCGACACCCAGATTTCATAATTTCANAGGGACAAAAAAGGGAGAATTCGTTTATCTTTAGAATAGACTTGGGATCGCTGCTGGGTAGGCGAACAGACCTATTGGTCGGAACTCCCCGCCTGAGGTCGGAACAAAGACGTTACAGCGTTCTTCTGTCTATCCAAAGATTAGAACTCTATAGATATAGTTGTATTATATTCTCAGTTTTATTTTGTTTCTTTACGTTATTGATAATTTTAGTTCAAATATTGTAACTACCCCATGTTTTGTTGATAAATAATTAAATCTCGTTGTATTAACTCAGATTTAATTATTCCAAGAATTCCTTACCTAACGGTTTATAAGTCCAGAAGCACCGCTGGCTTTCTCCTCATACCCGCGTCAACTTAACTTAAGTCACGCCGATGGGACAAGAGGACTTAAATGCATGAGTCTTTAAACAGTTCATGGAAGCAGAGTTATACCTGAGGACAAAAAAGGGAGAATTCGTTTATCTTTAGCATAGGCTTGGGATCGCTGCTGGGTAGGCGAACAGACCTATTGGTCGGAACTCCCCGCATGAGGTCGGAACAAAGACGTTACAGCGTTCTTCTGTCTATCCAAAGATTGTAACCTTATATTATTTTTAATTGATGTATTCATTCTTATTTATACTTTGCAATTTTTGACCCTGCACCCATCCCTTGTATTGATTTTAAAAGTGACTTTCCCACCTGCAGGGTGTATGAAATATATATTGCTATATTGATTATAGCTCAAGTCACTTTAGAGTTATTTCCCTTAATTTGGGAACGTCTAGGATGTACTATTTTGCTTGTTGATTTTAGGAAATAAAGATTTGGTATTTTGGGGGGTATGAGAATCTGTTACCAGTTTATATAAATGGAATAGGCTTACTAAAAGTAGTTTATTTATTCGGTGGTTTTCAGAAGAAAAACTATTGATAGATGAAGGTTTTTATTTTGAGATATAATTCATGTTTATAAAAAGGAAGTGAGAAATTTCATAAGAGTTATTTCCCCTTAACCAATGATCTCGGGTCCACGGCTCTATTTACCTATATTTTATCAAAATATTCAATATTTTTCAGATATTTTATGAGTATACGATGAATTAAGCTTTCAGATTTTTTATTGGATAGGATTTTTTTAATGGATTCTAATTGGATATTGACTTAACTTAAATCATTTTTCAATTCAGTCCTTGCGTCTCTATGTTTAGGGCACGTGAGAAAGATGTGATCTATTGTTTCGTCGATATAACAGTAGGAACATTCTGGTGACATATCTTTTGTCATAATGCTGATGTTACTTTTTAATTTAGTTTTACCTAGTCTTAATCTAGTTATTATGATATCTTCTGCTTTACTGTAGCCATATAGTTTAGGTTTACAAACTGGTTTTGAAATGATATTCCCAAGGTTATTATTATATTGAATTTCATTCCACTTACTTATCCATTTATTATCTATTGACTTATTGATTAGCGAGTATACTTCTTCTTTAGTTAGATCTATGTCTCCTTCTATGTTATCAAGTTTTAGTGCCTTTTTGGCCAGTTCATCTGCTTTATCATTGCCCGGAATGTCTACATGGGCCGGAATATATTCAAATAAGATCTTTATACCTTGTTTTTCTAGTATTTGAACCGAATTGAGTATTGAGTTAAGTGTTGTATTTCTGGTGCTATTCCTTGTTTGTATAGATTGTAGTGATGAGAGACTGTCTGTTAAGATAACAGCGCCACCTGTCGGTTTATTAATATCTATAACTCTTAGTGCTAAGCATATAGCTATGATTTCGCTAGTGTATACTGAGCTATTATCAGTGATTCTCATCGATAATTCTACTTTATCCTCCTTTGAGTAAATACCTAATCCTTCTCTGTTGTTGTTTGGATTTTTAGACCCATCAGTATAGTATTTGGTCATATTTTTATGTCTGTCCTCTATTATTGCTAGTGCTATAGCTTTAGCACCTATTGGATTTTCTTTTTTATTTGTGTTATTTAAAATGTCTAAGCTAATTGTCGGATCGTTAATTAACCAAGGTGGAGTTGGATTTAGGTGAGATTGATCTATTTTAATGTTGTCCAATTTATGTTCTTTAATCAATTGATTAACTATATGGTTATATGTTTTTTTTTGATGTTTTTGGATTTTATTTCTATATATTTTATCTTTGACTGCTGTGACTATTTGATTTGGTGGGAATTCTGGTCCTAGTGTTTGGGTTCTAGCCCAATATTTAAGGATTAATTTTTCTCTTCTTAATTTTAGAGGCATTTCTCCGGATTCAGCTATAAGACTTATGGAAGGGGTATTTGAGATTGCCCCTGTTGCTATTTTAAGGGCTTTATGTTGTATTATGTCTA
>NW_018408638.1:1074671-1168708 GCF_002113885.1 Mizuhopecten yessoensis
TATTGGTACAATGTTTTAAGATTGTATATGATAGATTGTCTATACCTGGTGATGTACTTTTTTTGGATTTGAGGGCTCTTTTATACTCGTCTACATTAAATGGTGTATTTAGATATGAGTCATTTGAACCTACGTCTGCAATTATATTGTGTATTTTATCTGTGGTTTTGTTTTTATTTTCAAGAAATTCTTTTGTACAATTTTGATTGCTACTAGCTTTTTGAAATTGTGTCGCTAGAATGTTGGCTTTTTCTAAATTGGTTTTACCTTCTGCGTTTTTCCCTAATATGGGCATTTCTTTAGGAGGTATGCCTTGAATGGCTTTTATTTTGTCCCAAACGATTTTGGTGTTTGATTTATCATTTAGGGAGTTACAAAATTCTATCCAGTGTTGTTCTTTATATTTTTGCATGTTCTGTTAAATTTATTTTTGGCTATCTTATAATTTTTGATATTTATTTCAGAGGGGTTTTTCTTAGCAATATTCTCCCATCTACGTTTTATTTTTTTTGTTAATGAACAGTTTTCGTTCCGCCACGGGTTATGTTTTCTTTCTTTTATTTTCCCGGATGTTTTGGGGATACATTCAGTGGCTATTTCTACTAACTTTTTTGTTAAATTATTTGTATATTCATTTATATCTGTGTTTTTTATTTGGTCTTTATCTATTTTTTGACATAACGTTTGAAATTTATTCCAGTCAGCTTTATCAAATATCCATTTAGGTGGGAATTCTATTTTATTTCTGATTGGGCTGAATTTAAATTTTGAGATAATTGGATAGTGATCGGATCCTAAAGTACTGTCATTGGTTATCCAGGATTCCATTAGATTGGCTATTTCAGGGGAGGTAACTGTTAAATCTATGTTTGCAGTGTAAGCTCTATGTATATCTATCCTAGTTTCTAGGTTGGGATCGTTTACTACTACTAGGTCATTCTCTACTAGCCAATCTTCTACTATATCTCCTCTGCTATCATTTTTCTTACTTCCCAAAGAGAATTATGGGCATTGAAATCGCCGGATATGATGCAGTGTTTATATTTAGAGGTGAGATTAGTGATGGTATCTAGATCTTCTCTCTCTATTTTTTTACTAGGGTTTAAGTAGATGTTAAAGACTGCCGTTATGGTTTTTTGGTTGTGTAATTCAGCTCCTATAATATCGATCTTAGGGGATATATATTTTTTAAGTCTATTGTTTTATAAGCTATGTTGTATTTAATATATATAGCTAATCCTGTTGAATTACTATTTGTTTTGAGTGGTATATAGTAACCTTTTATTTTTGGGAGTTTTTGTGAGTTTTTAACTTTGGTTTCTTGAATTTTAATAATATCTATACCTGGGTTTTTATTTAAGAAGTCTAAAAATTCAATTAAATTGGGTCGTAGACCACGAGCGTTCCAGCTTAGAACAGAAAGAGCGCTCGCGGTCTTTTTAACTCTCTGTCCTGCCATTATTTATTGTTAATATAATTTTGTTTTTTGTTTTTAGCCTATCGACCTATTGGAATAGTATTTTTTTGGCAGATCTGAGATTATATCTTTCGATCTCGCTGTCTGTTCTTGGTTTAGTTTTAGTTTTGTTGTTCCTTTTCTTTTTAAGTGTTAACGGAGTTGGGGGTGTAGGTGGTAAGGATGTGTCTGTTTCCGATTGCGTGTCATCATCAATAGCGGTGCATGTTTCAGTGGGTGTATCGAACATATCGAAGAGTATTGGTGAATCAGTTATGGGGGAATATGCTGCTGGTGTCGGTGATGGTATTGGTGTGGTGTCTATTTTGTCCTCTGGGTGGGCTGTGACTGTAACATTTATTCCTATTCCAAGTTCTTCTATCATTACATTGTGGAATGTATCGTATAGTGTAGTTGGGTTTGCTTGTAAGTTTGCCAGGGAGATAAAAAAAAGAGCACACATTGTATTTGCAAATTGTTGTTTGGGGACAATTTGGTTTCCTAATTCCTTATCAGCTTGTTTTATGTTCATTCTCATAGGGGTTCCTGTTTTAGTTTTGAATTCTGTGAGGTATGTTTTTACATTTGTGACGGCTTCTGCGTAGGTCTTAGTTTGTGTGTTTACATTTACTTTTTGGGTGGGTTTGATGAAACCACAGTTGAAAATACAGTTTTATCTATCATGAAATGGACTCTACCTTTGGCATAACACTTTACCTATATACCTAATTCCAACAGATGGTATAGTCCTCTCCCAACTGACAGGGTGATCACCACACCGTGACATTTAGAACAATAAGATTAGGTAGAGTCAGTCTAGTCAGCCTTGATCACTGACCTGACTGGAGACCGTACTAATTATAATATATAGGCAATAGAGGATTTATCCCCTTTTGTTTATAGTATAAGTAGTACTGGACTCCTTATTTGGGCAACACCCTTAGACATATATAGATGTTCAAACTGCTGGCAAGGGGAAGTCATAGAAACTCATAGTTCAAGGGATGGTTGATATTAGAAGGAAATCCCATATGAAATAGTAGAAAATCTTCAAAAACTTTGTTACAGATTATTTTTGGACACAGAAAAAAGGGTGTTGCAACTAGGGCAACACCCCTGGGTCTGCCACTGGCACGGCCAAATGCACAGGGACCTAAACATTTGTTACAGCTATATTTGGACCTAAACTAAGGTGTTCAGAGTAACTTTACATGTTTTAGGGGTTTAGATTGACTTTTAGGTCCAGATATAGCTGTAACAAATTCTCAGGTCCCTCTGGCCAAATGTGGTTCATTCAAGGTGTAATAAAATATTGAACTCCACCCCTTTGTAGTAATGCAGCGACAGGTAAAATAGCATTACTGTAGACTTCATGTATGACCTGGAACGTGGGTTGTTAAATTAAATCATTTCTCAAAGTTGATAGCCCATCACTATACACAAACTGAGTGTAAAGGGAGAATGCATCAGCACAAACACCCAGAATCATTTGCTATGATCAACATCTGACAATAAATAATACAAGGGGAGATTTAAAATAAACAAGAGGCCCATGACCTTAACTGTCACCTGAGTCCTACAGTATTAATTTTTGTTGTTGAAATATGAAGTGGAGATAATGATGTCAATCATCCCTACCAAAATTTGAGTAAAAACAAGAGGCCCAATGGGCCTGAATCGCTCACCTGGTTTTAATCTTAAAAGAGGACTAAAATACAACTACAGGCAGAATATCAGTGTTTGATTCATAAAAACTTATTAAAAGATTTAAACATATGACGCCTGTGACCTTGAATGTCGAACAAGGACATTAGGTTGAACAGAGTTTATAGTCTTCAAACCCAACATGCTTCTAGCAAAATATCATTACCCTGGACCTTTTGGTTATATAGAACAAATCATTTAAAGATTTAAACATATATTGACAACTTTAACCTTGAGTATGGGCGAAGGTCATTCATTTGAACAAACTTGGTAGCCCTTCATCCCAGCATGTTACTGGCCAAATATCATCGACCAAGGCCTTTTGGTTATTCAGAAGAAGTTGTTTGAAGTTTTTAACATATTTGACCCCTGTGACCTTGAAAATAGGCGAAGGTCATTTATTTGAACAAACTTCATTCTAGTTTGCTTTTGGCCAAATATCATCACCCTAGGCCTCTTGGTTATTAAGAAGAACTTTCATCCCAGCATGCTACTGGCCAAATGTAAGCACCCTAGGCCTCTTGGTTATTCAGAAGAAGTTGTTTAAAGGTTTTAAACATATTTGACCCCTGTGACCTTGAATATAAGTAAATGTCATTTATTTGAACAAACTTGCTAGTCTTTTATCCCAGCATGTTACTGGCCAAATTTAAGCACCCTAGGCCTCTTGGTTATTCAGAAGAAGTTGTTTTAATGTTTTGAACATATTTTAACCTATGACCTTGAATATTTGTCAAGGTCATTCATTTGAACAGACGTGGTAGCCCTTCATACCAGCATGTTAATAACCAAATATCATCACCCTTGGCCTATTGCTTATTAAGAAGAAGTCATTCAAATGTTTTTAACATATTTGACCCCTGTGACCTTGAAAATAGGCGAAGGTCATTTATTTGAACAAACTTCATTCTAGTTTGCTTTTGGCCAAATATCATCACCCTAGGCCTCTTGGTTATTAAGAAGAACTTTCATCCCAGCATGCTACTGGCCAAATGTAAGCAACCTAGGCCTCTTGGTTATTCAGAAGTTGTTTAAATGTTTTGAACATATTTGACCCCTGTGACCTTGAATATAAGTCAAGGACATTCATTTGAACAAACTTGATAGCCCTTCATCCCAGCATGTTACTGGCCAAATATCATCGACCAAGGCCTTTTGGTTATTCAGAAGAAGTTGTTTGAAGTTTTTAACATATTTGACCCCTGTGACCTTGAAAATAGGCGAAGGTCATTTATTTGAACAAACTTCATTCTAGTTTGCTTTTGGCCAAATATCATCACCCTAGGCCTCTTGGTTATTCAGAAGAAGTTGTTTTAATGTTTTGAACATATTTTAACCCTGTGTCCTTGAATATTTGTCAAGGTCATTCATTTGAACAAACGTGGTAGCCCTTCATACCAGCATGTTAATAACCAAATATCATCACCCTTGGCCTATTGCTTATAAAGAAGAAGTCATTAAAAGGTTTTTAAACATATTTGACCCCTGTGACTTTGAATTTAAGTCAAGGTGATTTATTTGAACAAAGTTGCTAGTCTTTCATCCCAGCATGCTACTGGCCAAATGTAAGCACCCTAGGCCTCTTGGTTATTCAGAAGAAGTTGTTTAAAGGTTTTAAACATATTTGACCCCTGTGACCTTGAATATTTGTCAAGGTCATTCATTTGAACAAATTGGATAGTCCTTCGTCCTATCATGTTAATGGCCAAATATCATTATCCTAGGCCTCTTAGTGATTCAAAAGGAGTTGTTTAAAGATTTTTTAAGACAATTGACCCCTGTGACCTTGAATATTTGTCAAGGTCATTTATTTGAATAAACTTGCTAGCCCTTCATCCCAGAATGTTACTGGCCAAATATCATCGACCTAGGCCTTTTGGTTATTCAGAAGAAGTGGTTTGAAGTTTTTAACATATTTGACCCCTGCGACCTTGAAAATAGGTGAAGGTCATTTATTCGAACAAACTTCATTCTAGTTTGCTTCTGGCCAAATATCATCACCCTAGGCCTCTTGGTTATTCAGAAGAAGTTGTTTTAATGTTTTGAACATATTTTAACCCTGTGTCCTTGAATATTTGTCAAGGTCATTCATTTGAACAGACGTGGTAGCCCTTCATACCAGCATGTTAATAGCCAAATATCATCACCCTTGGCCTATTGCTTATAAAGAAGAAGTCATTAAAAGGTTTTTAAACATATTTGACCCCTGTGACCTTGAATATTTGTCAAGGTCATTCATTTGAACAAATTGGATAGTCCTTCGTCCTATCATGTTAATGGCCAAATATCATTATCCTAGGCCTCTTAGTTATTCAAAAGGAGTTGTTTAATATTGTCAAGGTCATTCATTTGAACAAACTTGGTAGCCCTTCATCCCAGCATGTTACTGGCCAAATATCATTATCCTAGGCCTCTTAGTTATTCAAAAGGAGTTGTTTAATATTGTCAAGGTCATTCATTTGAACAAACTTGATAGCCCTTCATCCCAGCATGTTACTGGCCAAATATCATCGACCTAGGCCTTTTGGTTATTCAGAAGAAGTTGTTTGAAGTTTTTAACATATTTGACCCCTGTGACCTTGAAAATAGGTGAAGGTCATTTATTTGAACAAACTTCATTCTAGTTTGCTTCTGGCCAAATATCATCACCCTAGGCCTCTTGGTTATTAAGAAGAAGTTGTTTAAAGTAAAATATTGACGCCGGACGCTGGAAGGACGGATGGACGGACGACGCACAACGGCATAAGCTCACTTGGCCCTTCGGCCCACGTGAGCGAAAAAGTTAAGTATAACTTTAAGTTAAGTTTGTCAGGACAATGAGTTGATCAGTCCTAGACCGAGTTTCAGTTAATACGGCCTATTAGAACTTCATTTTAATTTTAATTTCCCCCCCCCCCTCCAAAATGGCAGTCATGGCGACCGTATTGGATTTTTGATGGACCATAAGTTGATCATTCCTACCAAGTTTCAGTTAAATCGGCTCATTAGAACTTGACTTTAAGTTAGAAATAGTTTTTTAAAATGGCGGCTGTGACAGCCATATTGGATTTCTGATTGACCCCAAAAATAACAACAATTTGTCAAGAACATAAGTTGATCATTCATACCAAGTTTCAGTTATATTGGCCCAGTAGGACTTGACTAAAAGTTTGAAATAGTTTTTTAAAATGGCCGGCCCTAGCGGCCATATTGGATTTTTGATCGACCCAAAAAATAACAACACTTTGTCAGGAACATGAGTTGATCTTTCCTACCAATAGTTTTTCAAGCTAAAGCTCAGGTGACCTAAAAATCTTTCAAAAATAACAGACACAGAAAGTGAAGTTCATAGCTTTTTTATAAGAATTGTTTTGAGTAAATAATATCTACCTGTCTAGGTGTTTATGATAAAAGCTATCATCATGCAGCTGTCTATACATACTATATACATAACTGAATGACTAGATTATGATACACAAATGTATACGGCTGAACAGGAATACTATATATGGGCATGAACTTATACATCTACGTGTAAATGATGGGATACTTCTCTCAAATATATAACTTGATACCAACAAGAGTACCGCAGGGCAGAACAATATATGCCTAAATATACTTAAAATCCTTCTGATGCATTATTGTATATAAATGTATGAAACTGTACTACATTTGTACTGTATTACTTAGTAAAGTTCCGAACTATTTCTGTGATGTGCCAAAAAGAAATAAACATGCTGTACTTGACTCACTTAAACTGAAGGAATGTATTTATTTCATGTATATCCTTTAAAAAGATTGATTTGCATAGGAATTGCTTCCCTTTGTCCATACCTCAAACAATGAAAATAGAAACAGCCCCCGCCCCCCCATTTTGCCAATATTACTGGCAGATTAAGCTATTAGACTAAGTGTAAATATTGACCAAGTCTCACCAGAATCCTGTGATATCCTATAATATTGACTATGACCTGAAGGCAGATATGCCTGTGTTCAGAATAAACTAAGCTAAACTTAGATAAATAGTGTGTGGAAACCATCAACCATTAAGAGCGCAGTATGCTAACTTATAATGCGTAGATTTTTCTCAACTTTGAAATGA
This sequence comes from Mizuhopecten yessoensis, assembly GCF_002113885.1. Lineage (NCBI taxonomy): Eukaryota > Metazoa > Mollusca > Bivalvia > Pectinida > Pectinidae > Mizuhopecten > Mizuhopecten yessoensis. The sequence goes on from NW_018408638.1 coordinate 1,081,913, forward strand.
GCCTCAGTCTTTTTATGTTTCACTTGCATACCAAGTTGCAACAAGAGATCCCAGAGGGATCTTGGCGCCCACCATTGTACCATCTTCATTAGTTCTTAGTCAGTTCGATCTTTTCTCTTCTTTCCTCTAATCTGTTTGAACGAGTCATGTTAACAGTAAATGCAGCTTGAGGTAACTTTTGATCTGAACTTAATTCTGATGTGTATGAAAGCCAACCTTCAAAGTGAGTTTGTCATTTCACATATTTACTAGTACAGTACTTAATGTGAAAGAAATAGAATCGATCATTGCAATATGAGAAAGATCCCTCAAGTTATTCCTGAGAAATAGTACTAACAAACCTTCAATGTGAAAAATTGAAGATGGCTGTCAGTAGGCCATTTTGTTTAACTGATCAGTTTCAAAAGTAAACATGAACAATAAAGGATAGTGGGGAACCTGCATTGGCTGGCCCAAAATTTTTTTTTGGGCAAGTGAAAAATTTGAAGCACTGGCCCAAATGACATATAGGTGGCCCAAATAATTCTGGGAAGAAATATTTCCACAGCATTTAAGACAATGCTTCAGCACATTTAAATTACAAATAACATGACAATGTTAGTATTAATTAAAAAAGAATAAAACATTGTTTTTTTTTAATTCTTCAACCCTAGTTAAAACCTGACATGATCCACTCCATTCAGGTATTCCCAAAAAGAAATACACAAAACTCGCACCTCAAAGAAGACACCCTGGCAGTATTTATATAGAAAATCTAAAAAAAATATCATCACATTTTCTAAATCACGGACAGATCGATTCAAATCGAAGTAATGACAACTAAAAAATGTAATGCCCCCCAGTTTATGTTTAAGGGACTATAATTTTTTTTATTCATTAAATTTTGACAGTCGCCCCAACTATTTTTGTTGGGTCAGTGACTACCTCACTTTTGACAACTTTTGGTCGCTCGAGCAAGACTTTAACCGCCATTGGCAAGCAGGCGACCGTCCATTTCAGGCACTGCTGCTCAACAAGGGAACAAGGGGAACCTACATATAAAATTTGAGAAAGATCCATCCCATACTTTCCGAGAAATAGTGATAACAAACTTTCATGATCAAAATCAAAGATGACTGCTTGTTGGCCATGTTGTATATCCGATCAGTCTCAAAATGTGCACTGCACAGCTAGGGACCAAGGGAAACCTACATATAAAATTTGATAAAGATCCATCCCATACTTTCCGAGAAATAGTGATAACAAACTTTCATGATCAAAATCAAAGATGACTGCTTGTTGGCCATGTTGTATATCCGATCAGGCTCAAAATGTGCACTGCACAGCTAGGGACCATGGGAAACCTACATATAAAATTTGAGAAAGATCCCTCAGGTACTTCCTGAGAAATAGCGAGAACAAACTTTCACTATCAAAATCCAAGATGGCTGCCTGTCGGCCATGTTGTTTATCCAATCAGTCTCAAAAGTTGCCCTGCACAACTATGGACCAAGGCGACCCCTACATTTAAGAAAGATCCCTCTGGTACTTCTTGAGAAATACCAATAACAAGAATTGTTTAAGGACGGAAGAGGGACGGACGACGGACGGACGACGGACCACAGACACAGGGTGATTTGAATAGCCCACCATCAGATGATGGTGGGCTAAAAATTTAAATGACACCTATGCAAGTTATCTTAAGGAAATTTAAGTGTCAACGGAATAGTAAAATCTATAACAAAATTGGCTGGCAAAACAAGTATGGTGTTATTAAATTTTGATGTCAGATTTTTAACCTAGAAGTTCTGCTGTGAGGTGGTTTTTTTTGCTGTTTTCTAACAGATGCTTCAGAAATTTAATTTTAATATTTCAATAAACGTTATTGTGAATTAAAACTATAAATACACAAATAGAGATAAAAGTATTTTCCTCATAGAGATGTACTCCTGTATAAATGCAAATGTACAACTATTCCCAATTTAATCATGGGTCTATGAACATTTGTAGAGATACAATTATTCTCTATAATGTCTTGTATAAAAACATGAATAGAGATGTATTCCCCGAAATTATGTTCATGTGATCACAGTGTTCATATTACATTATCAATAAAGATACTAAAACATAATTTTGACAAAAATAGGTGACTTAAAAACATTAACATGTTGTTTGTAAAACTAACACTTAAATACAAGTAATACCAAAATATCTTTCTTAAAAATTGAAGATATTACTCGATCAAAATTTAGATATTTTAACAAGTGAAGCTGAAGAAGAATCAATGCTACAAATTTCAGAACTGGACTTTTATGAATAGGCTAATTATGTAAAATCATGTATTATACAGATTGAGCACTAATACAGAAAAGATGCTGAAATACATGCATACATATAAAAATCATATACACTATTAAAGGAATTGTTTTCATCAAGTCAAAATTTGTTACATCTCCCTTTGGTGTATCACATATATCGTTTGTATTACTGTACAAGTTGTGTAAGGCTTTGTACAGCCTTAGATAAAAGTCTTTTTCTCAACTATTTACCTTGTTTACCTGTGGGTAGTGGGAATAGCTTCATCATCAAAACATGTAACCATGTTTAGGCAAAATCAAATGGTAAACTGACTGGAGGCAAAGGTTGCCTGCATTCTGCTTGAAACCTACTTCATTTCCGACACCATTCAATTACACTATCAGAAGAGCGGACATTTGACGTCCCCATTGTAGTTGGCCGATCTTTACTGTACCAAATAGTGGGGGTTTGGGGGGATTTGATGACACCAGTATTTTCACTCTATAACAGTGTGGGAGGCCAGTATAGATATCCCCAGTGGAGGTTAATAAAAGCAGAACAGCTATTTGAAGTCTACGTTGTAGATGTGTTCAGTTTAAAAAGGCAAGGGTACAGTCGTATTTGATGTGTCCAGTGTAAATTTCTTAACTGTATAACCCTTTCTCCACTGAAGACCATAATGGCCTCATCCAGATCAATGAATAGTAGAGTCTACTGAAGTTACATAGGGTTGAAATGGATAAGGCAGGGTACAGCCCTATTTGATGTGTCCAGTGTAAGTGTCTTTACTATGAAAGGAAGGGTACAGCCCTATTTGAAGTGTCCAGTGTAGATGTGTTCACTGTATAAGGCAGGGTACAGCCCTCTTTGATGTGTCCAGTGTAGATGTGTTCTCTGTATAAGGCAGGGTACAGCCCTCTTTGATGTGTCCAGTGTAGATGTGTTCTCTGTATAAGGCAGGGTACAGCCCTCTTTGATGTGTCCAGTGTAGATGTGTTAACTGTATAAGGCAGGGTACAGCCCTCTTTGATGTGTCCAGTGTAGATGTGTTAACTGTATAAGGCAGGGTACAGCCCTATTTTATGTGTCCAGTGTAGATGTGTTCCCTGTATAAGGCAGGAGAACAGCCCTATTTGATGTGTCCAGTGTAAGTGTCTTTACTATGAAAGGAAGGGTACAGCCCTATGTGAAGTGTCCAGTGTAGATGTGTTCACTTTATAAGGCAGGGTACAGCCCTATTTGATGGGTCCAGTGTAGATGTGTTCACTGTATACGGCAGGGGTACAGCCCTATTTGATGTGTACAGTGTAGATGTGTTCACTGTATAAGGCAGGAGGACAGCCCTATTTGATGTGTCCAGCCCACGTGTCTTTACTGTATAAGGCAGGGTACAGCGCTATTTGATGTGTCCAGTGTAGATCTGTTCACTGTATAAGGCAGGAGTACAGCCCTATTTGATGTGTCCAGGGTAGGTGTCTTTACTGGATAAGGCAGGGTACAGCCCTATTTTATGTGTCCAGTGTAGATGTGTTCACTGTATAAGGCAGGAGTACAGCCCTATTTGATGTGTCCAGTGTAGGTGTCTTTACTGTTTAAGACACGGACAGACTTTTCATCAAAAGTCTAGAAGGCTGGTCCTACTTTACTGTCAGGTGAGAGCTTGCTTAGTACAATACAACTGGTATATCTGTTTGCTCAAATTTTGTCCGAGATTTCTGAAAAGGAAAATGAACACAACTTAAAATTCTGACCATTCAGAATAATCTTTGTTAACAAACATTTCCAATCCATCATTTTCTCTTTACAAAGAAAATACTACTACATGAAACATGGAGATGCAAGGTACATTTTATTCAAATACAAAAAATACCATAATACAACTGAACAGTTTAATTGTACTGTACAGTGCTTATAATATATCATAGGGTTAGGAAGCACGGTAGTCTAGTGGTAGGACGCCGGGCTTGTGACCGAAGGGCTGTGAGTGCCGAAATGGCAGCACCGGCTGTATGCTCCCCAGGGAGTTGAGAAAAATATTGGCTGTTTGCAAAGGCCCTATAACCACGGATTACAATTTGTGAAATGCTTTGAGACAACCTACGAACTAGGTTGTGATAAAGTGGTATATAAGAATGTCGAAATTTTCAGCCTTCAAATGATGGTGTTGTACAAACCTCATGGCCTTTCCAGACTTGATGTTACTCAGCAGATTTTCCTTGTCCTTAACACTGACACAGTTATCATAGGCCTCTAGGATACTGGGGAGATATCAAAATATAAACACTTTTTAAGGATTGTAAAATATTAACATTCATCTAACATGCAATGTTCAAATACTTGTACATATATGGTGTACATGTATAGTAAATGATCAAATATTTAATTCTTGAGATTTGATAGTAAGATGGGGTCAGCTAGGTGATTAGGTGTAGGTGTCTTACTGAGATGGTGTAGTTGACTTACTGAGATGGTGCGGATGACTTGCTGAGATGGTGTAGGTGACTTACTGAGATGGTGTGGGTGAGTTACAGAGATGGTGTATGTGACTTTTACTGAGATGGTGCAGATGACTTGCTGAGATGGTGTAGGTGAATTACTGAGATGGTGTGGGTGAGTTACAGAGATGGTGTAGTTGGGGCGGGAGACTTACAGAGATGGGGTGTGATACTTGTCTGTGACAGCTTTAGCTTTTTCTGCAGACATTCCATTCAGCTGAATTAACTGCTTCCCAAACATTTCTCTGACAGTCAGTGCCTGTTAAAGTTAGAAAACGTTTGTACATATAACTTAATATGACATCAAAAAATTCATGTCTTAATATTTAAGTTTGGAAAAAATTGTGTTATTATCAAATAATTCAATTCAAAAAGTGTTTTATTTTAAACACCAAATGATAGATTGAAGTTTAGGACCAGTCAGTGTATTACCTTAGATTTAACAGAGCCCTGATTAAACTGGTCAAACGTCAGAAGTCTTTGTTCTGCATCATTGATGTGACCTTTGCCTTGAAGGTCATCTGGACTGGTAGCATACAGAGTTTTGTTCTGAAATAAGACACTAGAACTGTAATATGAAGCTGTGGAGGTTGTATACCAGATAAATACCTATGTCAGGTTCTGAGTTTATCAGTTCTGTTCAATGTGGAAATAACTGTCAGATGAACTCTCAGTATTCTTTGGTAATTTTTGTCCTAGACATGACTTATTACTCTTTACAACAAAATGTTGTCAAATGATTAATATAGAAAAACATAAATTAAGAAATAAATGAAATATTGCCCAGAGATAATATATTTGACATTATGTGGTTAACAAGAACACCAACAGAATGTGTCGTAGTCATCCTCCACTCTGGTTCACTGCTCACCCTGTAGTAACTGTGGATGTAACGCGTCATCGTAGCGAGATACACCACAGACTCTTTTGTGTTTCCTGTCCGCTTTATTTGGAATCCATCAATAATCTGAAAACACAGACATTCATCTATTCAGATTTTCACCTCCAAATGTAATCAATTAATCAGTTTTGCATAAAATAAAACACACACACACACACACACACAAATGCTCATAACATCTGAGGCCTTGCAACAATTTCACAAAAAATAAAATATTAGTACTTCTCTCAACTGCTATAAAACATCTTTAATACTCTCATAAAAACATTGTGAAATATGTTCATACCAAGACATAAAACAGCATCTAAGATGTTTTCAGGGCACACACATAGAAAAGTTCTCTCATAGAGCTTCAAATATCCATAATATTACAAAAGGCATAAAACATCTGGGATGCTCTTACAGGGCATGACACAACTGGCACCCTCTCAAAAGGCGTGACCAGAGGTGTACCAATATGTCAAAGCAATTTATCTGTAGGCAACTTGATAGCCTTTTCATCAAGCTAAATAAGGAGTGAAACTTCATAAATCTAGGCCTTAAGCTCTGTCTTAAGACATTTAACTTTTGTCATAACAAGCTATAGGCTAAAAATTAAAATTTTAAGGCTTTATGGTTCTAAAGGTGCAGGCAACACATATGGAATATTTTACCAGAGAAATGCTGTCACAAAAAATGTACAATCTAGAGTGACCAAGCACAGTATTAACACCAGAAATTCTCTCTTACAGGGCAAAAACAAATGAAATGCTCTCAAAGGGAATACCACATTTAATCACTTTCTCCTATCATTTACCAAAAGAAAATTGATTATAAAGGCTTTTCTCAGCTACACTGACCTGTAAGTTTGTAATAGTCTGTGTTATCCTGTCCTCAGCTATACTGACCTGTAAGTTTGTAATAGTCTGTTTTATCCTGTCCTCAGCTATACTGACCTGTAAGTTTGTAATAGTCTGTTTTATCCTGTCCTCAGCTATACTGACCTGTAAGTTTGTAATAGTCTGTTTTATCCTGTCCTCAGCTATACTGACCTGTAAGTTTGTAATAGTCTGTTTTATCCTGTCCTCAGCTATACTGACCTGTAAGTTTGTAATAGTCTGTTTTATCCTGTCCTCAGCTATACTGACCTGTAAGTTTGTAATAGTCTGTTTTATCCTGTCCTCAGCTATACTGACCTGTAAGTTTGTAATAGTCTGTTTTATCCTGTCCTCAGCTATACTGACCTGTAAGTTTGTAATAGTCTGTTTTATCCTGTCCTCAGCTATACTGACCTGTAAGTTTGTAATAGTCTGTTTTATCCTGTCCTCAGCTATACTGACCTGTAAGTTTGTAATAGTCTGTTTTATCCTGTCCTCAGCTATACTGACCTGTAAGTTTGTAATAGTCTGTTTTATCCTGTCCTCAGCTATACTGACCTGTAAGTTTGTAATAGTCTGTTTTATCCTGTCCTCAGCTATACTGAAATGCTGCATGGAGCCATACATCTCTATCAGAAATATGGCATTATTGATTCCACAATGTTTCAGTCGGAACTACAAAATAATAACAATATATCACTTAATAGATCACATTTTTGTTGTTGAGAACTGTATCAGTGATTGGATAGTTAATGGATTTATATTTCACATAAAGCTAAATGGTCAACGGAACGAACAATGTAAAAGGGGACAGTAAAAAACGTATCATCTTAATACAATGCCACTTCTTTCATTTTCTTACCAGGAACATTTTCCACGTTCTGTATAACAAGGTTTTACTGCCGGTCGGCATCACCTTAATACATTAAGTTTGAATCTTAAATGATAGTGCACTCTGAAAATAAAATATCAGTGTTTTAACTATGCTGAAAGTCTATGCCAACCTTTGACCTAGGATCGTGATATAGATTGAGACTATGTATGTACATCATTAAGACCAAATCTCTGAAATCTGTTTGAGTCACCAAACACTGTTGGCTGTGAAAGTCAACAATACTGGACAGTGTTTGAATGTTGTTAGGCAACTATTTATTGTTTATCTCAGGGCAGATCATGGTGCAAGTACTGATGGTCTGTAAAGTTCAATGTTATTTGTTTTTACAAATAATTGAAAGGAATATCATACAGAGATGGCGGGGAGATGCCTACAGAAAGTTTCCCTTTATTTTTTTAGATAAATAGGAACGTATGGGTTTCACCTTCTGGTCTGGAAGTCTGCCATCTATACAGCTGTGAACCAGGTCATCCATCCGCTTCCTCTCCACCACATAGTCCAGGACAAGTTCTCTCCCCTTTCCTTGGTTCACTCCCCCTACAGTAATCAAATTAAAGTATATATCCATCAACCATTCACACCAGGAGAGGAACCTGACATCTTTTGATCAAGAGTGATAGAAATTTTATAGAAGTCACCTGTATATGATCTCCTACTGGTAGCCACAGACTCTACACCACACAGTAGCTTTGTCTGTAGTTTCTTGACTGACTGGCTGATCACCAAGTTTGTTATACAGGCATTCTTCTAAAGTTTTTAAAAAGAACAAAAATGAACTTAATCTCTGCCCATGCAATTGTTAAATGACATACCTGAAACACTGTCGTAGAATGTTTAATTGATGATATTTTTTAATTGTATTGTATATCCATGTTTAATTTAAGATTGGTTGTAGACCTGTTAACAGATAACTCTGTACTTTATTGCACTAGCGATCACAAGCATTTTTATATGGAGACAAGGTTTAATAACATCTTATTATATCAAAACTACCTCACCATGCCATCCATTGCCGGTTTCTACACCGTTGTGCACAAATTACAACAACCGTTCTTAGTGCTAGATATCTAGTAACTGTTCATGGGGTACATTAAACCTTTTTGTTTTATACCACACTGATAGACCAGTACACCCAATGCTGCTACTGACAAAATCACAAGACTGTATACAATTACTTACTCAAACTTGATTATGTGAAAAAGCTGAACTTCACAAACTGATCTTTCAAGGACATCAATTCACATTTCACTTAATGGAACCGGGAATGTTTAAATAATTGTTCTCATAATATTGGAATGTACTATTACTGCTTATGCAAACTGGTATGAAAATATGTATCACATGCAATAAAGGTGAAGTACAGTATAAACTATTGTCTGATAGACGTAATGTGATATCTGTGTTAAAGATTACCACTAACAGTTCTGTTAGGTTATTTAACGTCACTGGTACACACACCTAGAACAGGATCTGTCTTCTCCCTTGCCACCCAGAGAAGATCTCCTACTTGAAGTTTCCTCAGGTCACAGTTCACCCCGTTCTTCATCAGATCTGGCAGTAAGGTCTTACTTCCATTTTTTCTGGGTACCACAAAGAGAAAATGTTTAATGCATATCATAAACTATAAAAAAACAACAACCCATTTTATGCATAGTTTCTTAAAATATTTTCATTGAAATACACATTTGTAAGTACTTGATATTACCAGATCTCATATCAGTAAATCTTAATTCTGTGATAAATATTACAAAATTCTATGTGGCCTATTTTGAAGTCTTATTCTGAAGTCAGGCTCAATTTTTTGAGATTCAAGGATATTTCATAAAATGATTTTGAAGATTAACGAGCAATGCCTACCCTGAACCATAGAACTCCTGATTATCTATACAGAGAATGATGTCAAAGTTTCCTGGGGTGAGGACAAAATCTGGTCTCGGTAAACTGGCCGCAGAGGACATAGAGCTGATACTGCGAATGGACTCCTGGGACTCCTGAGAGCTGGCTAGTGTTTCCATGGAGCTGGGCGGTGGACAGGTGGGCAGTTTATCAATGAGGCTCGGTAGATACGGCTGGGATGCAGCTGCAGACAGTTTCACAGACAAAGGCTTGTTGGGTTTACTTCTTGGCTTCGGTTTTACTTTCTTTCTATTGCTGGAATCTACAAGTAATTTCATGAGGCTGGGACAAATATAAAATTAACAATCAGAAACTCTAATTTTCTCTTAAGAGATAAAGTTTACCATGTGTCATGGATAATACAAGTATCCCTCAATGATGACACAGGTATCCTTCAATGATGACACTTGTATCCCTCAATGATGACTCATGTATCCATCAATGATGACACATGTATCCATCAATGATGACACTTGTATCTATCTATAATGACACATGTATCCATTTATGATGACACTTCAATCCAACAATGATAAAACATGTATCATGGAGGGATTTTACATGTCGGCTGTGTCTATTGTGTCTTAAACATAACAAAACTTCAGTAGTAAAATCATACCTGTGGTAACAAACCTTGCATCAGTAAAATCATACATGTGGCAACAAACCTGACATCAGTAAAATTATACCTGTGGTAACAAACCTGACTTCAGTAGTAAAATCATACCTGTGGTAACAAACCTGACTTCAGTAAAATCATACCTGTGGTAACAAACCTGGCATCAGCAGTAAAATCACACCTGTGGTAACAAACCTGACATCAGTAGTAATATCATACCTGTGGTAACAAACCTGACATCAGTAAAATCATACCTGTGGTAACTGTAGTGGAGACAGAAGACTTGCTAGGATATCCGTTGGTAACAATTGGTACAGCCTGTCTTGTCATAGGCTCATCATCAAACGAGGGTAAACTTTGAGGTCCCAGACGATGAGATACCAAACAGTTGTCATTTCCTCTATCTTCATCATCAGACAAGTTAAAGGAAGGCAGCCTGGGAGGGGGAGCACATTCCACCGCCCTTTCTGGGGCATCATTGTCATGGAGATGAGCATACACTTTGTCACCCATAGGTCTACAATAATAACAAATATGGTTGGGGTCAGATTTAGGGATATTGTTGGTATGTTCATCTAACTACAATTAATAAAACAAGTATGAGTTTACTGCACAGGAAAGCCAAAAAGGGACATTGGTTCCCAAACATACATGTATTTCAAAATTTATTCTTTAAAAAAATATTTATATTCAATATTTTACACAAAGTTTGCTGGCTATTATATAATTATCCTTAAAACTGTCTTGCACGTATGTACTAACCTGCTCATGTCCAGCTTATAATGTTTCCCACTTGTGAGTAATCCATGGTAATCACAGTGTACTAAAAACCCAATTCCAAAGTCCTCTGTAACCAAAATATATCTCTGACATTAAATATCTCACAAATCAAAGGTATTACATGACCGACGCGAGACACACAGGGCCAGGGGAGCTGACAACACATATACACACAATACACTGGTTAGCTGGTTCAAGTTATTGTACAGCATATTAATTTCATTTGAGAATAAACATTTTACAGAAATAATGGTACGTACCATCAATGAGGACTTGTGCTTTATCCTTTGTCTGAACTGGTCCACCAGCTTCATCAATATACACAAACTCCAGGCCAGATCTGATGAGAAACATTTCATAAAATATAAATTTCCTTTATTTCAAACTTGAGAACATGAGAAACAATACAAAGTGAGCTACTTTTGCATACAAAGTAGTAGGATTGACTTCCAAACCCATGTCATAATGCTGTTAGTATGTCATCTACACCAATTGCTGCCAAGGAATTTAAGCTAATATCAGCTGTGGACCGGTCAACAAACTTACCATAAAGCATTAACTCTCCTATTTCATGGCATTTTATTTTACCATCAGTTACATCTGGCCAAGTGTTCCAGCCTACCTTTATGAGGCTAAATTCAGGTTCCTTAGTTGATAAGCTGGAGTTCATCTGCACCGATTCGTAAGGGTGGCATATTTCATAGAGAATTTTCATTTGCACATTATTGAAACAAACAACAATAAAAGGTAAACTATATTTTTGAACTTCCATGATATACATGAATTGAGCTAGCTAATTTAAGGACTTTGTGTGTTAATAAGTAAAATACAATTATTTTACATTAATTCCTTTCCAGCTTACCTTACATCTGTATCATGCCTTGTGTGCTGGTCAGAGAGCCTCCTAGGACTGTCCAATGATAACCTGTCCAGCTTACCTTACACCTGTATCATGCCTGGTGTGCTGGTCAGTGAGTCTCGTAGGACTGTCCAATGATAACCTGTCCAGCTTACCTTACACCTGTATCATGCCTTGTGTGCTGGTCAGTGAGTCTCCTAGGACTGTCCAATGATAACCTGTCCAGCTTACCTTACACCTGTATCATGCCTGGTGTGCTGGTCAGTGAGCCTCCTAGGACTGTCCAATGATAACCTGTCTGTAGGAACACCAGCTTGTGTCAGGTTTCCTGTAGTGGCGACGTGACCATCTGTTCCTGCCATCTCCAATCTGTGTGCCAGTTCACATCCAGCATCAGTGATACTGTACCTACAGACAAGATAAGTTTATCGTTATAAGATACAGGATACAGTGTTAAACAGTTTACCGGTTCTGTATTACTTCATGTCTTGTAATAGGTATACAGGTCATGCAAATTATACTGTTAAGATTTCATTGACATGTAGTTGATCTTAAAGTACTAAAAGAACATACTTTGCTGGATTGCTTTCCTTGATGATGAGAGCCTTTTTGATGAGAGTGCCCATGGAGGACCAAGATGTGTACCGACAACCTGCATCTGGCTGGATAGTTACAAAAACATTACAGGTAACATCTATCCATGGATGCAAAACACTTATCACAACAAGGATTGTTTGTAGAGTTGTCAATTTTTATGATTAAAGAGTGTACTTCTTTCATGAATAAAGCAAGAAATATTTTATATATAAATGTTTGAATTTAATAAAAGTCAGCTGTTGTTTTTTATGTTCAAATTTTATCCACTGACAATATCAAAGTTTTACTTTATACACAATGTAGGTACTTAACGTGAGGCTTATTGAAGTTATCCACCGACATGTTTGATTGTCTGGCCTTGTAGGTAAGTTATATCCACTTAGAACAACTTTTCAATATGATGGTTCAGGCTTCTCAACATAATATCGTTCAGGATAAGATATTGGTCAATATGTCAAGCGTAACTCACAATTGTAAAAGATTTGTCGGACAGAGGTTGAGCCTTCCCGACGAGTTCTACTTTTGACATGTATCCTCTGCTCCCAGGGTCCTGTAATTAAGATATCTTTTGTTAATAAAGCAACATGTCAATTATTGTTTTAACTGTGACCTTTATTGTATTTTTATGATTAAAGAGTGTACTTCTATTACGAAGAAAAAAAATCCATGAAATGTGCAATCGTGTTGCTGCAGTAGGCATATTTTAGGCTTTCGACTGGGATATCTAAATTCCAGGTAATACATGTATATGCTGGGACGTCACCGACTTATTTTGTGATCCACATCACCTACAACTACTTATATATTAATTATTACATATTTCTAGCAATGGCTTTAAACTGCATCACCCATATATTACAAATTTGAAAAAAAAAGATGTCACCTCTCATTTATATATTCATGTCTTCAACCAATTGGTTATACATCTCTTTTCTTAGTTGTTGTTAGAACCAAATAAAGAAAAAAGAAGAAAAATTAAATTGAACTTTTTTTTTATTTTCACAGATAAATTACAATTCAACTCTCCATAAATATCAATACAAACATTTGTTAATTACACAATTTTATTAGCAGCACCAGTAATTTCTTATTAGAAATACCAGGGATAAATTACTGTGGTGATAGTGAAATGCACGAACCACATATTGTTTTGTAGGCACCAACTTCATCTTAACTTAAATACTACAGTAGAACAATGCTTGAAAAGTGCTCAGAGTTAAGGAACTTTATGTGGAGATTCAGCGAAAATAAAGGTTTCTCAATTGGAAAATGTCTAAGTTCTGCATGATTTGTAATATTCTCTTTTACACTTATACATGTGTAAGATTAATGAAAACAAATTATTGTTATTATTTTCTTTGATAGTATATCAACATTTCATTTATAATTGATGATGTCCTTTTGTTATTCAAATACTTAAACATGCATGTGGGCACTCATTACAATAAAATGTTAAATGTAGAATATGTACTAATTATCATCAAAACTGTTTACCATTGTTACACTTGGTGCCACTGTAGGCATTCAGTCTAAACAACACCATTGACAAATAGTTACATTCTTTCTATTGAACTAATTAGCTGTTGATAAACAAAATAAAATCAATCAGTCTTTCGTGAGGAATATCTTGATAATTATTATAAGTGTTAGAACTCACCCAAACGGTTAAAATTTAACCGATGTTCATGAGGAGACAAAGAGTATTTTATCACATTAACAAAAGACAAAAAATTACATGTTACTGAAGTGAAATACTCATCACTGATAAGTGCTACACATTTCAGCTGGTACAATTCAGTACACAAAATCTGTAATGTCGTATTAAGTCATATCATAAGGATTTTTTCTTTTTGTATAAAATTTATTATATCACAATTATACTTTATGATTATACAATGCAATACTGTATAGCATGCTATAACAATAAAAAATATATCTGAAAAACTATTTGTCTACAATTCAACATTGAATGTGTACAATGGTATATCAGTGTCATTATCACATGATACAAAGTCAGCCTACAAAACAGTTATAAGTGATGTCTCTCATGTCTTTGCTTGAAAATTATACAAAGATATGAAATTAAGTGAATAGAATCTAGTTAATGATGAGAAAAAACAGGAAATCTTATTCCAGATTTAGTGGCAACAGCACTTATATCATACTTTTATAAATGCTTTTGCAAAATAAATTGCAGAAAAATCTTCAGAGAGAGAGCTTCGCACAAAAACGTTTATGTTGGATGTTTTCTGTGCATAGTCACAATCATTTGACAGCAGCGCATTTTTCCAGTAATGTTATTAACACTATCAGTTTCCAGCCTTTCTGTGTAATTACCAAATAGACAGACAAAAAGTTAAGTCTGATACAGAATCTATTATCTTCCTAGATCTGCTTTAGAAATAGACAGACATTGAAGAGACTATGCTTGACGCTGCACTGACAAAAAATTAAGTCTAATACAGAATTAATTATCTTCCTAGATCTGGTAAGAAATAGACAGACAATGATGAGACTATGTTTGATGCTCCGCTGACAAAAAGTCTGATACAGAGTCATAATCTTCCTAGATCTGGTAAGAAATAGACAGACAATGATGAGACTATGTTTGATGCTCCGCTGACAAAAAGTCTGATACAGAGTCTATAATCTTCCTAGATCTGGTTACACACACTCTGTCCCCATCATCAGTGGCAGTGAACACACTCTCGATTCCCTGCCTTCCTTTAATGTCATGTTCTGTTTGTAAGTGACTGTAGGACATACCACTTCCCGCGATACTTTTTGCTACATTAGTAGAAATGACCTTTTTGTTGACCATTGTCTGTAAACTTGGAAAATTCTGTTTTACTTGTAAAGAGTAGTTATAAGAATCCATCACATCTTTGACAGAGAAGGAAGCTTTCTGTCGGGCCTCCTTGTCAATATCAACGGACCGGACAAGCCTCTGAAGGGCCACAACGTCCTGAAGTGCATCATGGGCCTTGTACTTCTCGCCCAACAGACTTTTAACAAGGGACTCTTGTTTGTATGATTTTTGAGATGGATGAACAATCCTGAATAACTTTTTTGTATCCAGAAATCCTTTTACATGAGCCTTGAACTGTTCTGTCATACCTTTGTCACAAGATGTCAGAGCGTGGACGAGTAGGGGACAGTCATATGTCTGGATGTTATGGCCTACAAGAATGTTATTTTGTGTTTTACTCAGAAATTCAAACATCTGCGTAAAGGCATCACTTAGGGATACTGTTTTCACAAACTTTCCGTAGCGGTACATTTTCTTCTTGAACACCCGGATCCCTGTGACCTCTGAAGCCTCTCGTGTCATCCGTTTTTTTGGCATAACAAAGCAGGAGAATCTATCCTTCCCCCTCACAGCAGCCATCTGGGTAATACTGGAGGTTCTTCCTGTAATGTTAAAGTCATTACGACATTAAAGTCCATACATTATAACTGAAATATCAGACACCCAAAACATGAAAACTAGACTATTTTATGTAAGAACCAAAAGTGTTCGTACATGTATACTGCCATGTACAGCTGGTTTGTGATTTGATAAGAGTTCTATATGAGTCACAATTACCTAAGCCTGTTGTCTCCAAGTCAAAGTAGACATCTGTGGTAGGAATAACAGGTGCTTGTAATGGCTCACAGGGAGAGTGTGTGGCCTCCACATTATCTTTAGTTCCTGTCTTATCCCTCTTTTCTAAAGACAGTTCTCTGGAGTAACAAGTTGAAAATATCAGTGTCAAAAGTTTTGTTATTCCATATGATTGTAAGAAATCTCAACCTCAAATTAGTTTATAAACTCTATTACTTTTACACTCATAATTTTTCTCGTCAACAAAAAATTCATACAGAATTAATCTCAATTGCACTATAAAATAATGATATCCGTTAAACTCCAGTCTTGATGACTTCTCTGTGATATATGGCAAATAGATTAGACAATTTCAACTGCACAAAAATGACTGATTATATACCCATTTGTTTTAAACTCCAATCTCAATTGCTTTTTTAGTGATGCGTCTCTAATAGTTGTCAGTGCCTTTTTTTTCTTGCTCTGTATATCTTTCTGTGTAGACAACCTGCAGGTATGTTTCCCCGGGGTGCAGCTTCCCTGGTGATTGTCCTGAAGAAAGTATTATACATTAACAAATAGTATACAAACTAAATTTCACTGATTCGGATGCGAGTTTTAAAAGATAATCAGATGTACCATTACTCACATGAGTTTATAATAACCAGTATAAGTCTGACATACAGACATAGAATACAAATGATGTTATCTATCATCAGGATCTATTCTAATATCTATGTAAACCTTGGAAAACAAAGTAATAGGGTAGCCATATAAATATATATGGCAATGTGCATGGTAAATATACAAAACAGAAAATCGGCTTTCAAACAATGTTTTCAAACTTAAAAAAATATGTTTTGTATCATTCCTCAATTGATTCTGAAGAACTCAGCAAGACGTTAGATAGACTATGCATAATGTTTCATGTCATTGTTTAAATATTGATTATTTCAGTGGTTTGCGTAATTGTTTAAACAATACAGTAATGTTCTGTGTTGTTTTAATAGTGATGATTTAAATGTTTTGTGTTACTATTTTAATATCAATAATACACCTACCTATTCTTTTCTTCTTTGTTGACGATTCAATTTTTTCTGAAATAGAATTCCGTGGGAACAGAAATCCCCAATCCAAACTTCTTTTGTTTGTACCAGACACATAGTACATTATACATGGCTGCTTCAAATGTTACCGAGAGAAACAACACAAACACACAAGATAGTTTCAAACAGACCAACTCACTCTATTGTTAAAGTATTCTGACCTGAAACAATAATGGCCATGATCTTTGGGAAACATTGCTTTGTGTGTATAGCATATGTATATGGCGTCTGTTATATAGTCAGTGTTACAGTCTCAGTTTATCTTGTTTATTTTTAAAAAATGCTATTTTCCGTGTCCAATGCAATATTAGATAAATTATGTGAATAAAGAAACAAGAGGCCCAGAGGGCCTGTATCGCTCACCTGTATATGTTTAAACTAATTGGTATGAAGTGAAGATATAGCACTTCATGGTAGGTGCTGTAAGTACATATGAAATTTCAGAAAGATCCATCCAGTCCTTGAGATATAGCGAGAACAAACTTCACCCCTAAATAAGGATAAAATCCCTTAGTCCCGATGGTGGAAGAAGGATTTTAAAGGTTTTCCCCTCAGCCCCCAGGGGGGCCAGACCCACCATTTATACTTTGAGTCCCCTTGGCCTAAGGATGCTCCAGACTTAATCTCTATGATAGAAGAAGGATTTTAAAGGTTTTACGGACGCTGGACCATGGCATAAGCTCACTTGCCCTTCGGGACTAAAGCACTTAGTGATAATACACTGCATTTTTAAATACAATGAGATGCATCAGGTTTAAATATTAGAATTTTGATAAGACAAAATAATAATAGGATCAATAGGCAATACATCTCCTAATCTAATGTAGAAAGTTTTGGTTCCAAGATGCTTTGAAATAAAATTTACCTGTTAAACCACAACTGTTTTTAGCAGTATTTCCTGTTTAAAAGCGACAGCCTTGGTTATGAAGACCAATTTGTAATAATCTAAAGATAGGATCACGTGAAAAGGAGGGTGTCAGTTAATGTCCATGATAGAGAGTTTGATAGAAGCTGGTTTACATTACGTCAACAATATAGAGGAGGAATTGAGGTGTTACCTGTGTGTTCCTGTACAGCGCCAGCAGGAGTCCATAAGCTCCTGATCGGTAAGCTGGAACGTACTCTTGTTCTCCACTCTTACTGCGGGGACGGGCGTGCCTCTATAAAAACAAAGCAAAATTATATAATTATGTATACTGGATTAAGATACAAAGAGAACTGATTTTCCAGACTCAATGTACTACTATTCATTAGTAACGTTCTACTTCAGGTCTTTATAATAATTATAATTACCTTCTAGTGTTAGATTCCCCCCATGTTAACTCATTTTAGAAGTTTTTGAAAAGTCTCCAAATACTCAAAGTAATATGTGATTGAAAATACCTTGATCTTATTCATGTAAAGGGGGAGTCCCCTGTAAATTCTTAGGTGGTACAGTTGTATGTGACAGCTTTGGGGTAGATTTTATTTCTACAGTAGATGTAGCGTCATCTGTAAAATTCTCTGGACAATGTGTAAATTGCAATTAGAGATTTGGGTCTCTTTAGTTTATAAAGGGACAAAGTAACTCTACTTTGGTGTAGGATTCTACAAGTATATGTTGTTGGGTAGAACAAATGTATGTTAGTTCTACCTTTGGAGGTGGCGTCACAGTCAAATCAACATCATCATCTGTCAGGTTAACAGATCCTGCAGCAGCCACAGTGAGACCATGTCTGGGTCTAGAAACGTCATCGACTGGACGTGTGGAGTTCTCCGACATAGACTGCTTAGTCTTCTTTTGTTTTGATGGAGCCTTTTTTGGGACCTCCACAGGGTCTGGGGGTACAACACACCCTGAAAAATACAGAAATTATGGTTAAGTGTTTTTAAGCATTTTGATAATAGTAAAGTAACACTGACTTTGACCTTAACATCCTCAAATGTAAAATTTCAGGTACATGCATGGATTATCATACATGATAAATTGTTTGAATAATGAGGTCTTTCTTTATAGTTGGAAAGTTAGAAAGTGTTCGAGAGGTGACAAAACTTTTCTACAGAGATCAGTAACACTGTTAAACATATGGTGTTTGAGTTTTGTTTATGTAAACTCTACAACGGAAGGGCTCAACCCTTTTATCTACCACGGAAGGGCTCAACCCTTTTATCTACAACGGAAGGGCTCAACCCTTTTATCTACATGTATTTTAACAAGTGAGTGGAATTGTTTTAAAAATTTAAATCCCATTATTACTATAGACATTGCTACAATATTATAATTAAGGAAATAATAAGTGCGCAACTGGAAAAGTACGACGTGAGTGAACAAAATAACAATGATGCATCACCACAAGCTTGAACTAGCTTTCAACGATGCCACATCAGCAATTCCGATTTGCCTTGACCCCCCCCCCCAATGACCTTTATATAAAGTCTCTTCATTTGCCCAAACACCAATGGCCTGAAACACAAAAACTTTGAAGTGAAGTTATTTCCATGTCAACTTCTAACTGGGAATGTTGAAGTAGGCATATATGATATAAAACCATATTGCCCTTGTCCATTTTTTTTACACTCACCATGCAGTTCTATATGTTCGGCTAACTTTTCATCAATCAACTTGCATGTTTTATCGCCTGTACAAAGAGATGTATATTGTTTTAGATATTTAAAGTGTATGTTATATAATGTATATCCTTAAATAAAGAGTTTCTTGACAATTTTACTGTAATATGATATATTTAACAGCTGTGGTCGAATGAAGGATTATATTCGTATCAGATTTTTATTTACTGAGAACAGTGATCAGCTGGACATTATGTAATCTGGTCAAATTTTACAGGGGTGTAAGATGTGAAACGCATAATTGCCTTATGCAGATGTACATAAAAAGTATTTATGGGTTCCTAGAAAAACAGATTTGTGCTTTTTATATAGAATAGGATTACCAAAATGTTCCTTTATATAGAATAGGATTACCAAAATGTTCCAACATCTTGCAGTCCTTTCCTGTAGCCAGAGGTAGAGGATAATTCTTCAAAGACTTGATTGCCTGTACCAAAAAGACAACATCTGTTATTGTGCTGATGATGTACACCCCATCAATTGTAAATTAACATTAATAACAGCACCTTTTACCCGTTGTACCGCTTTGTGGAGTAAACAATGTGGTACACATATTAGTGATCCTCAGCTGACTTGTTCTAAAACTTGCCTATCCTCAGTTAGAGTTCAGCAATGAACAAGTAATACATATATGAGTACGTATGTAATACTTTATTTTGAAGATAACATATTTTGTTTAATCTTATCTTCCATATATGGCTTAAATTGATTAAATCCTATCACTTGAAACAGAATGATATTTAGGCATCGGTATGTTCCTCGTTGAAATAAATTTGTGAACATCAATATCTTCTAAAACACACAAGTAGTTTGAATTGACCCACTGCCTAAATTATAGGTCAGCAGTAGGCCATACAGGGCCTGTAGCGGCTATTTTGAGATTCAAAACCTTGTTTTATTCTGTAATTACCTTGCCATACACATACTGTGTTTTCCAGCCTTTTTCTGCGGCCTCCTCTCTCCATTCAGTAAGCCATTGTAAAAATAATGGATTAGCACAGACTGGCTTTCGTTTCTTCCTTTTACCGTAGAGAGGATGGTCTTGAAGTTCCATACTGTAGACACATGCACCTCACTGCTAGAATAAATGTCATCAAAATAAAGCAACTGGTTTTCAGTGATCAATCTATCTTACTATGAAGCATATGACAGCTACTTAGAATACATTCTAAAGTAAAAAAACAAGCAAATTTGTGGAATTTATATCCCCCGCTCTCAGGACATATTGTAGGTAAACATTGTTGAGGTAAGGTTCAAACATGTGAGTATCGTGCTGTTGAGACGTAATGTATAGCTTGAAACTCGAAGAAAAAAAAGCCTGATCTAATATTTGCTCGAGTTATAAAGCAGAAACTGCAGATAATGACTGCCAAATGCAGTCCGATTAAAGTGGTTGTCAAACTTGGCCGAGCCCTTAATGCGTTGAACCCTGTTACTAAGTTTGAAGACAATCGGATACTATTTGCGAGAGTTAATGAAAGGAAATGGAAGATAATGACGTTTTTCGTTATTCAAGGGGCCATAGCTCAGCCAAATGGGGTCCGCTGAAAGTGGTCATCAACTTGGTCGAGCCCTTAAGACATTTAACCTTGGTACCAAGTTTGAAGAAAATCTGTTAACTTTTGTTGTAGTTATTTCACGGAAACGAAACGCAGCAGATAATGGTCATCAAACTTGGCCGAGCCTATAATGCATTCAACCCTGTGACGAAGTTTGAAAAAAAATCGGTTAACATTTGTTGTAGTTATTGCACGGAAACGAAGCGCGGCAGATAATGACATTTATCGTTATTCAAGGGGCTAAAATTCCGCCAAATGGGGTCCGCTGAAAGTGGTCATCGAACTTGGCTGAGCTCTTAATGCATTTAACCCTGTGACCAAGTTTGAAGAAAATGGGTTAACATTTGTTGTAGTGATAATGACATTTTTCGTTATTCAAAGGGCCATAATTCCGCCAAATTGGGTCCGCTGAAAGTGGTCATCGAACTTGGCCAAGCTCTTAAGGCATTTATCCCTGTGACCAAGTTTGAAGAAAATGGGTGAACATTTGTTGTAGTTATTGCACGGAAAAGAAGCGTGACAGACTCACAGACAGACGGACAAACCCAAATTAATATCCCCCGGTTTAGTGAAAGCGGGGGATAAAAAGTAATGAATTTATCAAGACAACAATGCCCATTATATATATCCTGTCCACAAAAACTTGAGGATAAATCAAAGTTAGTTCCTTTTGTTTCTACTTTCAATTCATGAAATTTCAATATTTTTCCTGTGATAAAGAACAAATGTGAAGAATTAAAGCAAAGTAGCAGGCGTATGAGAAATACTTTAAATAAACACGCTACTTTACATAGTAGACGCCAACCTAAGGACTTGAAACGTATATTGACATGCTCTAAGTTTGATAACTCTTGTGTAACACCAGAAGTATCCAAATGTAAGACACCAAGATGTTCTACATGTCACATGATTATCGAATGCAATACTTTTTTTTCAAGAAAAGTTTGAAATAAACTGTAAAGGTTAATATGATTTGTATAAAAAAATGTAAATTATGCAATAGTTTGTTCTGAATGTGGTGATTTCTACATCGGTCAAAGTTGGGTACTTCGTAACGTCACGTGAGTATTGTAGTGTACAGTGATGACATGTAATTGTGATGTCACAAAGTTGTTCTTTTGAAATAACCCTGAAGAGCCCTGTGAAGGGTGAAAGAAGCTAGTTTTTTAGTCGGTCGTTAGATCTTATTCGAGACATCTAAAATCACGAAAATGTCAAAACACG
Source organism: Mizuhopecten yessoensis (assembly GCF_002113885.1). NCBI lineage: Eukaryota > Metazoa > Mollusca > Bivalvia > Pectinida > Pectinidae > Mizuhopecten > Mizuhopecten yessoensis. The sequence continues at coordinate 1,104,168 of NW_018408638.1, forward strand.
AAAACGTTCAATTGAACCGTACCTCTGGCCCTGTGATCCCGTTAGGCTATTTTGTCATGTAGCCTCTGTGCAAAACTCCCGATTGTGAGACGTAAGATTAGTTGCCGCTCGACTTTTTGTAGGTCATTACATCACTTATTCGTTAAGTACGTTATTTACCTGAGTGTTGCATACGTGATAAGCAACTTTGCAGTTTCACTACGTAAAATTATGTAGCTGAGCCTTCTTGATTTGTAATTTGGCGGGAAATTTGCAGGACCGCAGGATTGTTTTTTTTTCTTTCTTTCTGTAATTCTATAATTACAAATCAACGCGAATATTTTATCATACTACATCAAAGCTATATAAAAGATTTTGCTATAATATATATAGTTCATAATTAATAATATTAAATACTTTTTACCAACCGTATCTTCGGAGCTTAATGAAACTATCTATTTCCGGTTGTGAGGAATGTTTACATTCGCTACTGGGGTTGTGTCTGAAAAAATACAGTGCTGACCCAATTTTACAAGCAAATTTTGTAAGATGAGCGACGAGCAGCCGGAACAAACAGTTGAAAAGCCTAAGTAAGAGCATATTTAATCGTAGGCTCGTAGAATGAATTCGAAAGTAGAATATGTAAGTTGGGGAAGATGCACCCGCCAACACGGCTGACCGGTATCCCAAACCACCAATTTCACCAGTGCTGTAGGTGACTGGTAATTGGTACACTGATGAATATAAGTCTACCAGGGATAGCAATATTGCAGTATTCACTTAGTCTCTATTTGCTGCTAGTGCAGCCTTCAAGTTCAGTATTTCAGCACATTATATTATTGATGTGATCTGGTAGTTTGTTTTATATTTTGATTCCTTTAGAGTGTGGTGTCCTAGCTTGATGGTCATGTGCACAGGTGCTGGACACACTGATAGGATGTATATATACTACATAATAAACACATATCAGTGTGTCAGGCACCTTTGATCTTGTGTTGAATTTATATAGTGTGTCAGTGGGGATGGCTACCTATAAAACACTAGTTGGTGTTGTTCCCTGCATTCTGATAAGGTCTGCCACTGGAGGTCTGTAACATATTAGTCACACTAGATTGTCTGCTATAAATGTTGAAAACTGGGCTGCAAGACGTTAGATTCCCTCAAGCTGGTTGATGTCTTTCTTTAAGTGAGGATCCCTTACTACAAATGAATAGAGATATAAGCTGTTGTAATTGAGTTTAAGTATAGTACTTTAAGTTCCGACAAATGAATCCTAATACTCAATTTGCATGGTTTGAAGTTTTGTTTATATGTGTACACCATTTCAGGTTGTCTCTTATTGTTACACCTAGATATATGGATTATCCTTGACTTGTTCCAAAATTTGGTTGTCCAGCATTTAATGATATTGATAAGGAATCTTGCTTCTACTGACAGACATGGTGTAACATTTCGTGACAATGAAACACATACCAATCTCTAGCCCACTCCAGTATTCAAAGATACAAGAATTTTTATTTTAACAATGACACATAATAAAACACACCAAAATCCTTAACAACTGGTTCACCTGTTGTCAGTATAATGTGAGCGGCAATATGCTGTGCAGGGTGATTGGGTGCCTTTGGCATGGTATTTCAGTGAGATAGCACTATAAAGTCGGCATCAGATCCACGGTTTCACAAGGAGGCAAGTGTCTCCAGCACACATACACGCTTACACAACACACATGGAGGCACGTCCTTAAATGACCTTAGCTGTTAATAGGACGTTAAACAAAATAAAACAAAACAACAATAATAAAACAAAACAAAATAAATTAACACAGCATGCACCACAATGACAGATAGCAAATTAAAAGCATTAAGTGCTAAAGGTCATGCAAACATAAATCTCATGCAACGTTGAAAATGTTAATGAAACCTGAGTAGAATATGCATATAAGCCAATATAGCATAATCTAAAACAATACTGCATGAAGATGTATATTATAAGTAGCAGTATGAAAAGTAATGAAAACACACTCAATAGAAATATGTAAGCAGTACATGCATAAGAATAACATAAAAATAATACAAGCAGATGTAGCCAATAAAACAGTTTTGTAACTGGTGGTTACCCTTGCTTTTTTAGAACTTTTACTTTTGGAAAGTGGCATACTAAAACTACTTATTCACTTCAATTGCTGTTAAGTTGACTATCCAGTTCCCTCTACTTATATATTAAATATTTTATGATAATGATTCTAAAGTATCAGCATTTAGAATTGGAAAAAATAGCAGCAAGTCTGTTCTTCTAATAGCACATGTTTTTTTTCTTTAGCAACCAGTCTCTATTTTTGACCACAACGTAACTTTGCTAAAAGGCTCCAGTTAAGTCTATTAATCAGCTTTGGTATAAAGGTTCAGGAAATTTTTCTTTTTCAAACTTTCCAAATATTATCAATTTGTTTATTCCATCAGTGTCAGTCCACATGTAAATAAAATAGTCAATATGATGTACGACACAAAAAACTGGAAAGAAGCTCCTATTCAATAATGCTGATAAATGCATAATGTTTGAATGTGTTAAGTGAAAAGTTAAACCATGCAAGAAACTTGATTCAAATCAGCTTATTGAATACAACGTCCAAACAAAATGGTAAACAAACTTGCAGATAAATTGAATGACAGACTGAGAGGGAAAATCGAATGCACAGCTCACAAAATAGATTACATGCCACTCACAAAATGAACTGATTTTGGGGTGATACATTTGGGGCATTATGTTTATTTTTATGGTGAAATGGTTGGGGCGATATGAGTCAAATTTTGGTCAACAGCTTGGAGCTTTATGGTTTTGGGTGAATCATCTGACAACGATACAGCTCATGGGTCTTCAACATTTGTCTGGAGCATCTTTTGGCAGAGGAGGCACACATCATTAATCATTGATTTGTTTAATACCTATTAGGGTGTAAGTACCCAGCGACTAGATGAACATTTGTACTGCTCAAAAACTAAATAGCTCTCATTCTATTTCCATTAACACACTCAGTAGTATTGGTGAGATGAATACATCCATGCACACTTGGAAATGTTTGAGATCCATGCTCTATAACAACAAAGTTTTCCTGGGGATGAAGAGATGGATCCATCCATGCTACCAGCATCAGATGCTGGACTTGTTGTATCAGACTGCAAGAGATGAAGCGATCAACTCAATCATGCTACCAGCATTGACCCTAAAGTCCAACACTACCTCTTGGAAGTTTACTTAGTCCCTTGTTTATAACACAGAAACATTGATAGAGAGCCAGTTCTGATAAATCTGGTTTATTTAGTATTTTTTACATAGTTTGGAAAATCATTTACATAAATTGAGTTTTCTGCTTTAATAAAACAATATAAATACATTGCCTGGTACACCATTGATGAAAAGAACATCATGTGTTACATGTTACACACAGAATACAGGCTATCCACATTGGCTACTGTACTAATATCATAGTTTAAATACCAATAAATCCTTTAAATAACTAGATTGTCTGGAAAAATGAAGTAATTCCTAAAAAGGTATATTCTACTGACTTCATAGGATTTTAAGAATTTGCACATACCAATAAAATATTATGTAGTCCATGAACATTTTAGAACAATAAATTAGTCATAATGATTATCCTGGTTTTCTTTATTTTGCAGACCTGGCTCAGAGAAATGGCTGGACGCATACCACGATCCTGTTGCGTCCCTGTACACCCTAACACAGTGTGTGGCTCTGTCCGACATACAGGCCGATGGGGACTGGAAATTAGTGATTGCAGATCTTGGCACAGGAGCTTACAACATGAAGCTCAAAGTTTATAAAGGTGATATTCAATACATGTTTGCCTTATAATGAGAGGAGATAGAACTACTGATTATATGGAAAACGAATACATAACACCACATCTATTGTAAATTTTGTACTTGGTATGAAATGAAATGATACTTGCACACAATTTTGGTTGGGGAAAAAGGTGCAAGTTTTTGATGTAAATTATTTTTCAAAATTAATCTTATTTTTCTTCCAGGAACAAATTTGATGAGTGAAAATGCCATTATTGACCTTCCCACTGGGGTCGTCACATTCTATATGGACGTCCTCGAACCAAGGATGCCAGGTACATAATTCAGCACTTCTATGCTTTTTAAAATAATTGTAAGGAATTACTGTTGATGGTTTGTAATATTTATTTTATTACACTTAATTTAATTAACAAACATTTTCCACACCAATTTTTGTAAATCATCTTGTTCTAAGTTAGCAAATCTACAATCCATTCTTTGCAAATGTCATCTGCTCAAATGCTGTTAATGCAGGTATACTTAAGTAGCAGACAGCACTAGCCTTCTCAAAATCCCGGTCCCAACAGGTGAACAATTGAATACAGCAGACAAACGTGAAACAGTGAAAAATCAAATATTTTTTATGTTGAAGTTCATGTTTTTGCTTGTAACATAAAAACTGTCCTGTTAATTTAGCTCTGCAGGTGAACCTTTTAAAAAAATGGAAACTATTGGAAAGTGATGAGGCAGGGTTCACTCAGATATTTGTACAACTGTACTTATAAATCATGATAAACATGTGATCATTCAGTAAACAAAAAAGTAAGCGGACACATCCTAGTTTGCTTACTTCGACAATTAATGATTTTAACGCTATCAATAGTTAATGCTTTTTATTGTCATCCATTGGTAGAATTTTTCAATGACTCAGTGTGACATATGAATGTTATATAGTGGGAATTGAATTAATATCATTGAATCAGATTCTGTCAGTATATTTGTACTATAGGTATCTGAGATGTACAGTAACATGTTTGTGATTTTTGTGATTTTCAGCTATTGCTGTTGCATCTGGTCCCTATATTTACATCTATAAAAATCTGAGACCTTACTTCAAATTTACATTGCCCACTTTGGATGTGAATAGCGTGGAGCTAGACCTGTGGACACAGGTCAAGGAGGTCAGTTTCATATATACCATGCAAAATGTTCATTGAATACCGCTTGCTGAAAAGTTTAACTTTAAATATTAACTTTATGTTTTGTTAGCTCGCCTATTCGGAGAATAGGGGGGCTAATGTAGTCAGCCCGGCGTCGGCGTCCCACGTACTGAGGTTAAAGTTTGTGGGCAAGTCTTCATGTGCAGTGTTGGATCGGTCACCACCATCAATACGCTGTTGACTATTTCATGTTGTCTGGTCATCTCTTCGTTTGAAATGTACAACATGTTATGATAAGGCTATATCAAGGTTTTACTGTATATTTGTTTTATTGATATTGCCTCTCTTACAACATATATGACCAATAGGCGAGCTATGCTGTTCTCCAACAGCTCTTGTTTTGTTTGCAATTTGCCTTTACAACTCTGCAGGTGAAGCATATTGGTGGAGACACATAAGGATGAAAGTATCTCAGTTTGTCCACACTATGACCTTCATAATTACACCATAGCATCATTACAACTGAACAATTTTAAATAAGAGATCACAGGAAGATATTTTAGGACTAGAACATGTGTCACCTTATGTGATCAATCTATATTAAGCTTTTGATAAGTCCCTTTCACTTTTTCAAAAAAACCTAGGTGTTCCACCATGTTGAATTTCAGTACATTTGCAGAAACTACGAGTCCCATGAAAATGTATTGGCATAAGACTAGGGACTCACTTGTAGATTTATATCTGTGCGTACCTCTCTAGTGTCTGTACACCCAAGGTCAAGGTTACAGCAAGGGGTCAAGGTTTGAATTATTTCATTGTATGAACACCTCTAAAAATCTGAACACTTTTTATGAATATTGATAGACTGATCTAAGATTCATGCACCAGTATTAAGGTCATAGCTAGGGTTCAAAGGTCAAATCATTGTAAGGTTTGTGTGGACCATCACCTCTAAACTAGATAATGTTATTTATGAAAAACAATCTTTCAATTTATAATAGATTGGTTTGTTTTTTCACTTTCAGGACAAAATAAATGTCTTTGTGTTGAGAGAAATGCTTGAGGGTATGAGGTAAGAAATTTTATAGAAACACATTGACATTCAACATTGAAGAGGAGAATATTATAAACACATTTCAATTTATTAGGGAAAAAAACTTCCTTTGATAGTGCCTCTAACATTTATCTTTGAAAAGAATGAAATTCACTCTAGAAACAATGATGTATATATGTTTAATGTTTAAATTCACAATGGAAACAATAACATGATGCATGAATTCTCAATTTTCTCTGTTAACTCTCGGCATTATTAATTGTAGTAATAAATCCTGGAATTTCATAGGACGGAGACATGATACCACACGAGTAGCTGGCTGACACAAAGTCACACTGACACAACATCATATAGCTGACACAAGGCACACTGACACAACATCATATAGCTGACACAAGGCACACTGACACAACATCATATAGCTGACACAAGGCACACTGACACAACATCATATAGCTGACACAAGGCACACTGACACAACATCATATAGCTGACACAAGGCACACTGACACAACATCATATAGCTGACACAAGGCACACTGACACAACATCATATAGCTGACACAAGGCACACTGACACAACATCATATAGCTGACACAAGGCACACTGACACAACATCATATAGCTGACACAAGGCACACTGACACAACATCATATAGCTGACACAAGGCACACTGACACAACATCATATAGCTGACACAAGGCACACTGACACAACATCATATAGCTGACACAAGGCACACTGACACAACATCATATAGCTGACACAAGGCACACTGACACAACATCATATAGCTGACACAAGGCACACTGACACAACATCATATAGCTGACACAAGGCACACTGACACAACATCATATAGCTGACACAAGGCACACTGACACAACATCATATAGCTGACACAAGGCACACTGACACAACATCATATAGCTGACACAAGGCACACTGACACAACATCATATAGCTGACACAAGGCACACTGACACAACATCATATAGCTGACACAAGGCACACTGACACAACATCATATAGCTGACACAAGGCACACTGACACAACATCATATAGCTGACACAAGGCACACTGACACAACATCATATAGCTGACACAAGGCACACTGACACAACATCATATAGCTGACACAAGGCACACTGACACAACATCATATAGCTGACACAAGGCACACTGACACAACATCATATAGCTGACACAAGGCACACTGACACAACATCATATAGCTGACACAAGGCACACTGACACAACATCATATAGCTGACACAAGGCACACTGACACAACATCATATAGCTGACACAAGGCACACTGACACAACATCATATAGCTGACACAAGGCACACTGACACAACATCATATAGCTGACACAAGGCACACTGACACAACATCATATAGCTGACACAAGGCACACTGACACAACATCATATAGCTGACACAAGGCACACTGACACAACATCATATAGCTGACACAAGGCACACTGACACAACATCATATAGCTGACACAAGGCACACTGACACAACATCATATAGCTGACACAAGGCACACTGACACAACATCATATAGCTGACACAAGGCACACTGACACAACATCATATAGCTGACACAAGGCACACTGACACAACATCATATAGCTGACACAAGGCACACTGACACAACATCATATAGCTGACACAAGGCACACTGACACAACATCATATAGCTGACACAAGGCACACTGACACAACATCATATAGCTGACACAAGGCACACTGACACAACATCATATAGCTGACACAAGGCACACTGACACAACATCATATAGCTGACACAAGGCACACTGACACAACATCATATAGCTGACACAAGGCACACTGACACAACATCATATAGCTGACACAAGGCACACTGACACAACATCATATAGCTGACACAAGGCACACTGACACAACATCATATAGCTGACACAAGGCACACTGACACAACATCATATAGCTGACACAAGGCACACTGACACAACATCATATAGCTGACACAAGGCACACTGACACAACATCATATAGCTGACACAAGGCACACTGACACAACATCATATAGCTGACACAAGGCACACTGACACAACATCATATAGCTGACACAAGGCACACTGACACAACATCATATAGCTGACACAAGGCACACTGACACAACATCATATAGCTGACACAAGGCACACTGACACAACATCATATAGCTGACACAAGGCACACTGACACAACATCATATAGCTGACACAAGGCACACTGACACAACATCATATAGCTGACACAAGGCACACTGACACAACATCATATAGCTGACACAAGGCACACTGACACAACATCATATAGCTGACACAAGGCACACTGACACAACATCATATAGCTGACACAAGGCACACTGACACAACATCATATAGCTGACACAAGGCACACTGACACAACATCATATAGCTGACACAAGGCACACTGACACAACATCATATAGCTGACACAAGGCACACTGACACAACATCATATAGCTGACACAAGGCACACTGACACAACATCATATAGCTGACACAAGGCACACTGACACAACATCATATAGCTGACACAAGGCACACTGACACAACATCATATAGCTGACACAAGGCACACTGACACAACATCATATAGCTGACACAAGGCACACTGACACAACATCATATAGCTGACACAAGGCACACTGACACAACATCATATAGCTGACACAAGGCACACTGACACAACATCATATAGCTGACACAAGGCACACTGACACAACATCATATAGCTGACACAAGGCACACTGACACAACATCATATAGCTGACACAAGGCACACTGACACAACATCATATAGCTGACACAAGGCACACTGACACAACATCATATAGCTGACACAAGGCACACTGACACAACATCATATAGCTGACACAAGGCACACTGACACAACATCATATAGCTGACACAAGGCACACTGACACAACATCATATAGCTGACACAAGGCACACTGACACAACATCATATAGCTGACACAAGGCACACTGACACAACATCATATAGCTGACACAAGGCACACTGACACAACATCATATAGCTGACACAAGGCACACTGACACAACATCATATAGCTGACACAAGGCACACTGACACAACATCATATAGCTGACACAAGGCACACTGACACAACATCATATAGCTGACACAAGGCACACTGACACAACATCATATAGCTGACACAAGGCACACTGACACAACATCATATAGCTGACACAAGGCACACTGACACAACATCATATAGCTGACACAAGGCACACTGACACAACATCATATAGCTGACACAAGGCACACTGACACAACATCATATAGCTGACACAAGGCACACTGACACAACATCATATAGCTGACACAAGGCACACTGACACAACATCATATAGCTGACACAAGGCACACTGACACAACATCATATAGCTGACACAAGGCACACTGACACAACATCATATAGCTGACACAAGGCACACTGACACAACATCATATAGCTGACACAAGGCACACTGACACAACATCATATAGCTGACACAAGGCACACTGACACAACATCATATAGCTGACACAAGGCACACTGACACAACATCATATAGCTGACACAAGGCACACTGACACAACATCATATAGCTGACACAAGGCACACTGACACAACATCATATAGCTGACACAAGGCACACTGACACAACATCATATAGCTGACACAAGGCACACTGACACAACATCATATAGCTGACACAAGGCACACTGACACAACATCATATAGCTGACACAAGGCACACTGACACAACATCATATAGCTGACACAAGGCACACTGACACAACATCATATAGCTGACACAAGGCACACTGACACAACATCATATAGCTGACACAAGGCACACTGACACAACATCATATAGCTGACACAAGGCACACTGACACAACATCATATAGCTGACACAAGGCACACTGACACAACATCATATAGCTGACACAAGGCACACTGACACAACATCATATAGCTGACACAAGGCACACTGACACAACATCATATAGCTGACACAAGGCACACTGACACAACATCATATAGCTGACACAAGGCACACTGACACAACATCATATAGCTGACACAAGGCACACTGACACACCATCATGTAGCTGACACAAGGCACACTGACACAACATCATGTAGCCGACACAAGGCACACTGACACACCATCATGTAGCTGACACAAGGCACACTGACACAACATCATATAGCTGACACAAGGCACACTGACACACCATCATGTAGCTGACACAAGGCACACTGACACAACATCATGTAGCCGACACAAGGCACACTGACACACCATCATGTAGCTGACACAAGGCACACTGACACAACATCATATAGCTGACACAAAGTCACACTGACACAACATCATATATCTGACACAAAGTCACACTGACACAACATCATATAGCTGACACAAGACACACTGACACAACATCATATAGCTGACACAAGGTCACACTGACACAACATCATAGAGAAACTCTAACTGCTTATTACATATATACTGTGTAATACATAATTAGAATTCATGCTTTTGTTTAACTGGAGCATCACCTAATTTGGTACCCAGGCGTTAAAAGATTGTTTTCCTTTTAGAGCGGAGGGTACAGTGTTGACGGTGCGGTCACTACGGTTCCTGCAGATGACCGACATTGGTGACATGGAAGCATTTGCTAATCTCTATAAACACATGCCACTGAGGAGGCAGGTGGGTAAACAAGCTGTAACAAATAAAAAAAATACATACATAATATCAATTGGCTGCTTGTTGAGTAAAGAAAGACTGTAATACATACAGAATATATATTGGTTACCCCACAAGTACTAGCCTCGGCTGTCATTCACCTATAATAATACTATATGGGGCAAAGAAGTAATTCCAACAGTGTGAACAAGTTTAGGTTGTCAAATTTTCGGAGCGATCCGCTCCTTTATCAAGACACAGTAAAACAAAACAGTTACTTGTACATATACATCATATTACAAGAAGATAGAACTGATATACTATAATTGAAAATATAGCTATTATATAAAACCAATAGTCCCCTCGGCTAAAGACAGCTGAAGGCAGCAATTAAGCTGAGAGCATCTATTTTAAGTAATTTGTTTCCTGCGGACATACCTCCATTAGGATCCAGTTATATGGGATTTTACCTTTTATATTACTTCTTTGACCCATATAATAATACTATAGATGTATTAACAGACGAGGCTACCTGTGGTTACCTTTTTGAAAACCATACCGGCCGGTATATATATTTCTTGGGTTTAGCAAATTGCTAAAAGCCTTGTGGAAAAATTGTGTTCTGCTATTGGAATAAGATGTAGATTGTTTTTTGATGGGAAACATTGACATTTCTAAATACAACTATCAAACCTGTCTGCAGCAAGCATCTGTAAAGCTAGAGATGGCCATATCCTAGCCCATTTCCACCGGAGACCTCATCTCAGCCTGAGTATGATACTACACACTGTCAATAGTTATTAAAGTCGGATTAATTACAACAATATATGAAAGCATGTCAAACTTATTATTTTGTCTCTGATATTATCTTCAGACCGTGATCAGCTGTCTAAGTACCATGAAGAAGTCCATGGCAGATGAGGACGCCATATGTTGCCTTGTCCTAGGCACAGAGAACAAGGCTGTGTACGTTCTGGATCCAGAGGCATTCACCGTCCTCACTACAGTAGGTCATAAATCAGTAGATTTTTACGGTTAAATCCTGGTCACTAGTAGTTTTCCTATGGTGTTTTTATTTGATGTAATACAAAATCTTACCTGGTATTTACCACATGTATTTCACCTTATGGTGTTATCACTAGATTAAAAGGATGAAAACTTTGTCTTGTAGATTGAGTTGCCGAGTGTGCCGGTGTTCCTGAGTGTTACTGGCCTGTATGATGTGGAATACAGGATTGTGGTGGCCTGTCGTAATGGCTGTATCTACACCCTTAAGAGGTAACCACACTCATAATCACCCAATGTTAACTTCTGCACACTTCATATTTGTTCTGTACAACTCAATACTTCCTGTACTCACCTCATACTTGCCCTGTAATCACCTTGTACTTGCCCAGTACTCACCCCATACTTGTCCTGTACTCAACCCGTACTTGTCCTGTAATCACTTGTACTTGTCCTGTACTCACCCTGTACTTGTCCTGTACCTAACCCACACTTGCCCTGTATTCATCCCGTACCTGCCCTGTATTCACCTCGTACTTGTCCTGTACTCAACCCGTACTTGTCCTGTACCGTACCCATACTTGTCCTGTACTCACCCTGTACTTGTCCTGTACCCAACCCATACTTGTCCTGTACTCACCCCGTACTTGTCCTGTACCCAACCCATACTTGTCCTGTACTCACCCTGTACTTGTCCTGTACTCAACCCATACTTGTCCTGTACTCACCCTGTACTTGTCCTGTACTCATCCCGTACTTGCCCTGTACTCACCCTGTACTTGTCCTGTACCCAACCCTCTACTTGTCCTGTACTTGTCCTGTACTCACCCTGTACCTGTCTTGTACTCACCCTGTACCTGTCCTGTATTCACCCCGTACTTGTCCTGTACTCACCCCGTACTTGTCCTGTACTCACCCCGTACTTGTCCTGTACTCACCCCGTACTTGTCCTGTACTCACCCTGTACTTGTCCTGTATTCACCCTGTACTTGTCCTGTACTTGTCCTGTACTCACCCTGTACCTGTCTTGTACTCACCCTGTACCTGTCCTGTATTCACCCCGTACTTGTCCTGTACTCACCCCGTACTTGTCCTGTACTCACCCCGTACTTGTCCTGTACTCACCCTGTACTTGTCCTGTATTCACCCTGTACTTGTCCTGTACTTGTCCTGTACTCACCCTGTACTTGTCCTGTACTCACCCTGTACTCAACCCTGTACTTGTCCTGTATTCACCCCGTACTTGTCCTGTACTTGTCCTGTACTCACCCTGTACCTGTCCTGTACTCACCCTGTACTTGTCCTGTATTCACCCCGTACTTGTCCTGTACTCACCCCGTACTTGTCCTGCATTCACCCTGTACTTGTCCTGTACTTGTCCTGTACTCACCCTGTACTTGTCCTGTACTCACCCCGTACTTGTCCTGTACTCACCCCGTACTTGTCCTGTACTCACCCTGTACTTGTCCTGTATTCACCCTGTACTTGTCCTGTACTTGTCCTGTACTCACCCTGTACTTGTCCTGTACTCACCCTGTACTCAACCCTGTACTTGTCCTGTATTCACCCCGTACTTGTCCTGTACTTGTCCTGTACTCACCCTGTACCTGTCCTGTACTCACCCTGTACTTGTCCTGTATTCACCCCGTACTTGTCCTGTACTCACCCCGTACTTGTCCTGCATTCACCCTGTACTTGTCCTGTACTTGTCCTGTACTCACCCTGTACCTGTCCTGTTCTCACCCTGTACTTGTCCTGTATTCATCCCGTACTTGTCCTGTACCCAACCCATACTTGTCCTGTACTCACCCTGTACTTGTCCTGTATTCACCCTGTACTTGTCCTGTACTTGTCCTGTACTCACCCTGTACCTGTCCTGTACTCACCCTGTACTTGTCCTGTATTCACCCCGTACTTGTCCTGTACTCACCCCGTACTTGTCCTGCATTCACCCTGTACTTGTCCTGTACTTGTCCTGTACTCACCCTGTACTTGTCCTGTACTCAACCCTGTACTTGTCCTGTATTCACCCCGTACTTGTCCTGTACTTGTCCTGTACTCACCCTGTACTTGTCCTGTACTCACCCTGTACTTGTCCTGTACTCACCCTGTACTTGTCCTGTACTCACCCTGTACTTGTCCTGTACTCACCCTGTACTTGTCCTGTACTCACCCTGTACTTGTCCTGTACTCACCCTGTACTTGTCCTGTACTCACCCTGTACTTGTCCTGTATTCACCCTGTACTTGTCCTGTACTTGTCCTGTACTCACCCTGTACTTGTCCTGTACTCACCCTGTACTTGTCCTGTACTCAACCCTGTACTTGTCCTGTATTCACCCCGTACTTGTCCTGTACTCACCCTGTACTTGTCCTGTATTCACCCCGTACTTGTCCTGTATTCAACCCTGTACTTGTCCTGTACCCAACCCATACTTGCCCTGTGCTCATCCCGTACTTGTCCTGTACCCAACCCATACTTGCCCTGTATCCAACCCGTACTTGTCCTGTACTCACCCTGTACTTGTCCTGTACCCAACCCGTACTTGTCTTGTACTCACCCTGTACTTGTCCTGTACTCACCCTGTACTTGTCCTGTACTCACCCTGTACTTGTCCTGTACTCACCCTGTACTTGTCCTGTACTCACCCTGAACTTGTCCTCTACTCACCCTGTACTTGTCCTGTACTCAATCCTGTACTTCTCACTGTTTTGACCATGTATGTAATCTATATTCATTTTCCCTTTTACTGGGCAGGAAATTGTTTTAGGATTTGAATGATATTGTTTAATTTCTGAACTACAAATATAGTGAAATTGTCTATCAAATAATAGTAACTAATCAACAATACAGTATTACTGCTATTTCTTTGTCTAATATAAACTGTGTTTTTGTGTATCAGGGGGACGACAGATGTGTCAAAGAACTGTATAGAACTAAACTCTCAACCAGTGGGCCTGGAGAGAATTAACAAGACTATTTATCTGGGTACAATGGATGAAATGATCCACTGTTATACCTCAAAGGTTAGTCACAGTGGTTGTCAGATTTTTCAATTACCTTGGTACTAAACCTCAAAGGTAAGTCTAAGTAGCATCTCACTTAACTTCATTGCTACACAACAATATTTAATCTGAGTATAGTCTCAACAAATTTTATTGATAGTTTGAGTCCCAATTGGCGATTATTGAGTAATAGTAACCTACTGTTGTCTTGTGTGAACTCATTGCACATAACCTAAGTTTATAACATGCTTGTCCATTTAGTATGACCTGCTAGAGAAACAAATGTCCTGTACAGACTGGGGTTTGTTACTGTTACTTGACTTTGTGTACTTACATTGTATCAGGGTAAAAAGCTGTGGACAGTCAAGATGCCAGCCGCAATCACCACCATGGAAACTATGGATTATAAGTCACGAGGGTTTAAGGCGGTTATTGTGGCTCTCAACAACTGTAAGGTACACATCTACAAGGAGAAGTACTTAGTTAATGTCATCAGCACCGACGATGTAGTCACAGGACTTAAGTTTGGCCGCTTCGGTCGGGAGGAAGGCACTCTGGTCATGACCACAAGAGGTTTGTAAACACAGCTGTACTGTCTATTCAGTATCTTTAGTGATTCAACAATGTGATGGTTACAAATTCAAGTTCTACCAATTTATTTAAAGGGAAACACTAAGCTTTGTCGAGAAACTGTCAATCTGTATACTATTCTTTGATACATTGACCTCCCGGAGTTCAAGATAATTTTACTGTATCAAGCTATAAATGTTGTTTCAGTTGTTTTAGTTTATTACTCTTATAGCTAGACTATAAATTTCATTTAGCGGGTAGGAATCCATCAACTGGGGGAGGCTGTACTTCACTGAGTCTGATAACCAGCAGATATTTAGTTGTAAAATATTGTATAAATACTAAAAACATGACAGCTGTGTGTTCAAATAGCTTTTTATACCTTAATCAATCTTTAAGAAGTCTATCCATTTTTAAATGTTGTGCAGGTGGAGGACTCGTGTTGAAGATCCTCCGTAGAAATGCCACATTTGAGGAGAAAGATATATCAGCTGGTCCTCCTATCGCCCAAAACACAAGACTCAATGTACCAAAGAAAACAAAGCTATTTGTGGACCAGACAATGAGAGAGCGTGATAATGCAGTTAGTAAGTGTTAATGGGTTACTGAGTACAGTATATAACTGACGACGAGAGAGCGTGATAATGCAGTTAGTAAGTGTTAATGGGTTACTGAGTACAGTATATAACTGACGACAAGAGAGCGTGATAATGCAGTTAGTAAGTGTTAATGGGTTACTGAGTACAGTATATAACTGACGATGAGAGAGCGTGATAATGCAGTTAGTAAGTGTTAATGGGTTACTGAGTACAGTATATAACTGACGACAAGAGAGCGTGATAATGCAGTTAGTAAGTGTTAATGGGTTACTGAGTACAGTATATAACTGACGACGAGAGAGCGTGATAATGCAGTTAGTAAGTGTTAATGGGTTACTGAGTACAGTATATAACTGACGACGAGAGAGCGTGATAATGCAGTTAGTAAGTGTTAATGGGTTACTGAGTACAGTATATAACTGACGATGAGAGAGCGTGATAATGCAGTTAGTAAGTGTTAATGGGTTACTGAGTACAGTATATAACTGACGACAAGAGAAGAGAGTGTGATAATGCAGTTAGTAAGTGTTAATGGGTTACTGAGTACAGTATATAACTGACGACAAGAGAGCGTGATAATGCAGTTAGTAAGTGTTAATGGGTTACTGAGTACAGTATATAACTGACGATGAGACAGCGTGATAATGCAGTTAGTAAGTGTTAATGGGTTACTGAGTACAGTATATAACTTACGATGAGACAGCGCGATAATGTAGTTTACAAGTGTTTAGGGGTTACTGAGTACAGTATATAACTGATGATAAGACAGCAAGATAATGTAGTCTACAAGTGTTTAGGGGTTACTGAGTACTGTATAGACCAGATATTACACTGATGACTCAGGAGATATATCTCACCGGTGACTTAGGAGATGTAATAAACTGGTGATTTAGGAGATGTATCACACTGGTGACTTGGTAAATTATTACAATGGTGACTTAGGAGATGTATTACCCTGGTGACTTAGTAGATTATTACAATGGTGACTTAGGAGCTGTATCACACTGGTGACTTAGTAGATGTATTACACTGGTGACTTAGTTGATGTATTACACTGGTGACTTAGTAGATGTATTACACTGGTGACTTAGGAGATGTATCACACTTGTGACTTAGATGTATTACACTGGTGACTTAGTAGATGTATTACACTGGTGACTTAGTAGATGTATTACACTGGTGACTTAGTAGATGTATTACCCTGGTGACTTCGTAGATGTTTTACACTGGTGACTTAGGAGATGTATTACACTGGTGACTTAGGAGCTGTATCACACTGGTGACTTAGGAGATGTATTACACTGGTGACTTAGTTGATGTATTACACTGGTGACTTAGTAGATGTATTACCCTGGTGACTTCGTAGCTGTTTTACACTGGTGACTTAGGAGATGTATTACAATGGTGACTTAGTAGATGTATTACACTGGTGCCTTAGTAGATGTATTACACTGGTGACTTAGTAGATGTATTATACTGGTGACTTAGGAGATGTATTACCCTGGTTACTTAGTAGATGTATTACACTGGTGACTTAGGAGCTGTATCACACTGGTGACTTAGGAGATGTATTACACTGGCGACTTAGGAGATGTATAACACTGGTGACTTAGGAGATGTATTACAATGGTGACTTAGTAGATGTATTACACTGGTGACTTAGGAGATGTATTACCCTGGTGACTTAGTAGATGTATTACACTGGGGACTTAGGAGATGTATTACACTGGGGACTTAGTAGATGTATTACACTGGTGACTTAGGAGATATATCACAATGGTGACTTAGGAGATGTATAACACTGGTGACTTAGGAGATTATTACAATGGTGACTTAGTAGATGTTAACACTAATGACTTGGGAGATATATTACACTTGTGACTTAGGAGATGTATTACACTGGTGACTTAGGAGATTTATTACACTAGTGACTTAGGAGATGTATTACACTGGTGACTTAGTAGATGTATTACAATGTTGACATAGTAAATTATTACGCTAGTGACTTGAAGATGTATTACACTGGTGACTAAGGAGATGTATTACACTGGTGATATCAAAATGTCAAATAAGTATAAATATAAGATATCATTTCAGCCATTTGTTGAACAATGTTGACATAGTATATTATTATGCTTGTGACTTTAAGATGTATTACACTGGTGACTAAGGAGATGTATTACACTGGTGACATCAAAATGTCAAATAAATATAAATATTAGATATCATTTCAGCCATTTGTTGAACAATGTTGACATAGTAAATTATTATGCTTGTGACTTTAAGATGTATTACACTGGTGACTAAGGAGATGTATTACACTGGTGACATCAAAATGTCAAATAAATATAAATATTAGATATCATTTCAGCCATTTCAACACCTTGTGTTGAGAAGGAGAATATTTGCCTGTTGTAGATTGTCAGAAAATGTTTTGAATATATATATATATATATGTACCCATGTATTAACTCAAGATTATTTATGTAGCCATGCACAGGACGTTCCAGAGGGACCTGTACTTACTGCGGTTAAACACAGCACGCGAGTATGTCAAGTCATTGGAGAATAGCATGAACCCTGTATCAGCTGATCCCACAGAACCCCTCAAACTCAATGCCCAGGTAAACATCACCCCACAGAACCCCTCAAACTTAATGCCCAGGTAAACATCAACCCACAGAACCCTTCAAACTCAATGCCAAGGTAAACATCACCTTATGGATCCCCTCAAACTCAATGCCCAGGTAAAACATCATCACCCCACAGAACCCCTCAAACTCAATGCCCAGATAAACATTACCCTATGGATCCCCTCTAACTCAATTCCCAGATAAACATCACCCTATGGATCCCCTCAAACACAATGCCCAGATAAACATCACCCTATGGAACCCCTCTAACTCAATGCCCAGGTAAACATCACCCTATGGAACCCCTAAAACTCAACACCCAGGTAAACATCACCCCCCAGAACCCCTCAAACTCAATGCCCAGGTAAACATTACCTCACTGAACCCCTCACATTCAATGCCCAGGTAAACATCACCCCACAGAACCCCTCAAACTCAATGCCCAGATAAACATCACCTCACAGAACCCCTCAAACTCAACACCCAGGTAAACATCACCCCACAGAACCCCTCAAACTCAATGCCCAGATAAACATCACCCTATGGAATCCCTTAAACTCAACACCCAGGCGAACATCTACCCTCTAAATTGGAATCTTGTACATATTTTCTTATTCGTGTTTGTATTGAGATAAACATGAATCACAAACATTGAAATATGTCTGTGTGATTGTTCAGTATATGCTTCTAAGTCAAGCTGAACATATGTATGCTTATTTTTTGAAATGCTTTAAACTAAATTTGAAGAAGTTCACTATTAATTTTGCTTAGTTAGCATCTACCATATAACCCCGAGTGAATATTTCTTTGAACTTTTACAACAAGTTTGCCGCAACAGTATTTTCATAAAAGGATACTGTCATTCTCAATAGAACTGTATAAAACTACTACTGTTTTTAAATGTATTCTTCATTAACTGTTCCAGACAGCTCAGGTAGTTAAAGACTTGGACTATGATAGTTGCAGGGTTGTTATTTCCATAATGCGACTAATGTATGACGAAGCCTCTCATTTACTTAGATTCACCACTTGTCCTTCACTGTGTCCGCAGAATTTCTTTCACTATCTGATATTTTTGATTTCAGGTTCAAGGGATTGGTCCTACATTTAAATTGACAGTTAATTTACAAAATACGTCCCTAAGCCATCCGTCCACCAACCTCCTCATCACCTTCCAGTATGATGACAGACTGTACACATTGAAGAAGTCTCTCATACAGGTAACTGTTTTCATACAGTTAAATTTTATCATACAGGTAACTGTCTGTTCTCATACCGGTAAATTTTATCATACAGGTAAATATCTGTTCTCCTACTAGCAGATTTTATCATACAGGTAACTGTTCTCATACCGGTAACTATCTGTTCTCATACCGGTAACTCTTATCATACAGGTCACATTATACTAATGTGAAGAGACAATATTCTGATAAGTCAATAAAAAAGATAACCACTTCTGTGTTCTGTTCTTCACCGACCTGGGATCTGCCACTTCTGTGTTCTGTCCTTAACCGACCTGGGATCTGCCATTTCTGTGTGCTGTTCTTAACCGACCTGGGATCTGCCACTTCTGTGTTCTGTTCTTCACCAACCTGGGATCTGCCATTTCTGTGTTCTGTTCTTAACCGACCAGGGATCTGCCACTTCTGTGTTCTGTTCTTAACCGCCCTGGGATCTGCCACTTCTGTGTTCTGTTCTTAACCGACCTGGGATCTGCCACTTCTGTGTTCTGTTCTTTACCGACCTGGGATCTGCCATTTCTGTGTTCTGGTCTTAACCGGCCTGGGATCTGCCACTTCTGTGTTCTGTTCTTTACCGACCTGGGATCTGCCATTTCTGTGTTCTGGTCTTAACCGGCCTGGGATCTGCCACTTCTGTGTTCTGTTCTTTACCGACCTGGGATCTGCCATTTCTGTGTTCTGGTCTTAACCGGCCTGGGATCTGCCACTTCTGTGTTCTGTTCTTTACCGACCTGGGATCTGCCATTTCTGTGTTCTGTTCTTAACTGACCTGGGATCTGCCACTTCTGTGTTCTGTTCTTAACCGACCTGGGTTCTGCCACTTCTGCTTTCTGTTCTTCACTGACCTGGGATCTGCCACTTCTGCGTTCTGTTCTTCACCGACCTGGGATCTGCCATTTCTGTGTTCTGGTCTTAACCGGCCTGGGATCTGCCACTTCTGTGTTCTGTTCTTCACCGCCCTGGGATCTGCCATTTCTGTGTTCTGTTCTTAACCGACCTTGGATCTGCCATTTCTGTGTTCTGTTCTTAACTGACCTGGGATCTGCCACTTCTGTGTTCTGTTCTTTACCGACCTGGGATCTGCCATTTCTGTGTTCTGTTCTTCACTGACCTGGGATCTGCCACCTCTGTGTTCTGTTCTTCACCGACCTGGGATCTGCCACTTCTGTGTTCTGTTCTTAACCGACCTGGGATCTGCCATTTCTGTGTTCTGTTCTTAACCGACCTGGGTTCTGCCACTTCTGTTTTCTGTTCTTCACTGACCTGGGATCTGCCACTTCTGTGTTCTGTTCTTCACCGACCTGGGATCTGCCATTTCTGTGTTCTGATTACCAGTAGTGTTAATCTCAGATTGTAGAGTGATTTGCTGTATGTCTGTAACATCTAACAGTATTACTTTTGTTATGTGATTTTTCCTTGATTAATTTTAATACTCTCACTTGTAAAGTACAACCAGCTGTATTGTTAAAAACCTTCGTTTCTGTGTGGTGCCAGTACTTGACCAAGAATGTTGTGTCCCTGATTTCTACATGTTGCTATTTGGACAGGTGCCCATGCTCGTGCCTGGCCTCAGCTATGCCTTTGAGACGTTTGTGGAGTGTTTGAATGACAAGGGAGTATCTGATAATCTCAAGGTAAACAGGTCATCATCATGGTCGTGATCAAGGTCATAGTCAAATTTAGTTAAGAAGTTTAGTCGAGTCAGAACTTAAGCCATTAGAGTTCTACTCTCAGCTACCTGCAATGTCACCCCATATGTCAAATATATTATTCTAGTTGTAAGTTAAGAATAATCTTAAAACTGAGATCATTGTCAAAGTCATATATATGTGGCAATCCATAAGGTTTTACCATACTTCAATCCTGCATATATTTGCAGAAAATGTTGTCATAGTAACTTTGGAACAATGAGAGAGCTAAACAAAACTAGAGATTGTTATATGAAAGATGAAGGATACAATTAACCTGCAGAAGACATTATCAAGAAGCATGTTGGGTTGGATATGTATAGTGAATAACTTTTAGTCCTTTATTTGTGCTGATATTTCCCACATGTTACTGGCATATGGATATTTGTGATATTGAGTTCCTGTATATTTTTCTGTTTCAGGTATTTGTATTGAAAGAAGGCAAGAGTATACCTATAATTACTGGAGTGATTAGTATGCCAGTCAGTGAGTCTTTGGTGGTGGCTTAGATTTTCTACAATGACACAGGTACACCTGGAAACTATACTGAAACCCAATTACACTGAGAGCCCCCAGTAACCACAGCAGGGACAAACCTATTACATACATGTAACTATGTACAACAATGCTGACGTACCTTACACAGTGATCACAAACACTTGCCAGGCTTGTAAAATCTTCAATACCAAGCTATCACTGGATCATGATATATATGCGTTTTGCAAGAACTGTTCTACCCTCTGTATTGCACAACAACTGCAGTGAAAACAAGGTTTAGCAGTTTCCCAAGGGTCGAGATATATTCTCAGCCCACATTCAAACAACTATTTCTACCAGATCTTATCTTAAATGATATGCAAGAAAAAAAAATCACTGAACAAGAATGCTTCTATACCAGCCTGCAGCCTACTACATATCTGAGTGACAGAAGTCAGTGGTGGCCTTCCAGTTAGTATCTGTATATCGATATGTAGGGGGATACGTTACATTTGTAAGATGCTGACATCCTATTGGTTGTACTGATGTTGTTTGCCAATATCTGTTTGATGAATCCCTGTAGCTATGGTCTTAAACTCAGTCTTGACAAAATAAAACACCACTCAAGAATGGCTGTCTGATTCTTAGATATTGAAAATCAAATGTGTTGTTTGTGGTATTACATTGTCCATACTACATTGTTTCACAGTGCCTGTAATACATTGTTTTGTAATGTCTAAAACATTGTAATGTTTGTGGTACATTGTATTACAATGTCTGTAATACATTGTATAGTAATGTCTAATACATTGTATTGTAATGTCTGTAATACATTATAATACAATGTCTGTAATAAATTGTATTATAATGTTTGTAGTAAATTGATTTCTGTGTAATTTTGTAAATTGATATGATAGATTGTATCCTGTTGGATATAACCAACCTGATACTACATAATTGCATGTATGACTGCCACACCTGTTTTCTATTGAAGTATTTTTGTATTCATATCTAAGAGGCAAAGAATAGTGTACAGATTTTTCCTCAAAGTATGCCGTCCATTCTACTTCCTAGAAAGGTAAAAGCTTACCAATCAGTATATTCCCTGGAAAGGTCTCAGTTTACTGTCCATATATACACAGGAGAGCTACCAGTTTACTGTCCATAAATATACACAGGAGAGCTACCAGTTTACTGTCCATAAATATACACAGGAGAGCTACCAGTTTACTGTCCATATATATACCCAGGAGAGCTACCAGTTTACTGTCCATATATATACCCAGGAGAGCTACCAGTTTACTGTCCATATATATACCCAGGAGAGCTACCAGTTTACTGTCCATATATACCCAGGAGAGCTACCAGTTTACTGTCCATATATACCCAGGAGAGCTACCAGTTTACTGTCCATATATATACACGGGAGAGCTACCAGTTTACTGTCCATATATACACATGAGAGCTACCAGTTTACTGTCCATATATACACAGGATAGCTACCAGTTTACTGTCCATATATATACACAGGAGAGCTACCAGTTTACTGTCTATATATATACACAGGAGAGCTACCAGTTTACTGTCCATATATCCACAGGAGAGCTACCAGTTTACTGTCCATATATATACACGGGAGAGCTACCAGTTTACTGTCCATATATACACATGAGAGCTACCAGTTTACTGTCCATATATACACAGGAGAGCTACCAGTTTACTGTCCATAAATATACACAGGAGAGCTACCAGTTTACTGTCCATAAATATACACAGGAGAGCTACCAGTTTACTGTCCATATATACACATGAGAGCTACCAGTTTACTGTCCATATATACACAGGAGAGCTCCCAGTTTACTGTCCATATATATACACAGGAGAGCTACCAGTTTACTGTCCATATATATACACGGGAGAGCTACCAGTTTACTGTCCATATATACACATGAGAGCTACCAGTTTACTGTCCATATATACACATGAGAGCTACCAGTTTACTGTCCATATATACACAGGAGAGCTACCAGTTTTCACTTTGATTTCTTTTTCAGAACACGTATAACATTAATTGCAAAAATAATTTGCCAAAATGAATGCAATCATTATCTTCAGGAGGGGGGTCTTGGCTAAGGATGATTTCATGAATTTAATTGTTTTCTGTATGTTTGCTTCACCTCGAGACACATACAATTGGGGTATCCAGTGTGAAGGTGAACGTTTACGAATATGTTTAAGTTCCAAAACATGTTTTTTTGTGTCCAGTACATAATTTCTTACTTTTGACTCTATTTCAATGAAATTCTTAGGCGCAAGATAAAGGCCACGGAAAGTTTTAAGTTGTATGCAAATTTTTCATAGATGATAGGACAGTGAAATTCGTTTATTAACATTTATACTGACCTGCAGTAGATACTGATCTGGCTTATAACTAGACATGGGCTTATTGCTGGACAAATAAATATATATATGTTCATAATTACCAGCATTTCGGGTATATATTTGTATCTGAATTTCTATCATTGTTAATTCATTCTTGAAATATTGATTTCATAAACAAAAGTTTTAGCGAGATGATATTTACACATCACCCCACTGAAATCTTGTGTCAATTTCACCACAAGCTTCACAAATACGTCGCCCCCTTGTTTGTTCAATTCTGATCGTCTGTGATACACTTATGTATGTATAACTTTGCAATAAAGTTGAAATTTGTGAAACATATCTGGGTTTTTGTTTGTTTGTTGTTTTTGTTGTTTTAAATTCTACAGAGAATATTTTGTTATAATGAAGTGACTTTAAAATATCTTCAGTAGTTAAGATATCATGCTCTGGTGATACTGGAAAAAAAAATACGACTGGATTTGACTTCAATTTGTCACCTTAAAATGGTTTACATGTGTGTGATCTTTAAGCTATTTTCATTGGTAACAAGTTGTGCTCTATACAAGACAAAGTTCACAGACAATCCTATTATAACATGTCAAAGTCAAACACAGGCCTTATGAATACACAAGTCAGGAAACTGATATGAAATCTAGTGTAAATATTTTATTTTTAAAAGACAACTGAAAGGGTAAAACAATTATTTGAAGAACAGGATACAGATGATTGGAGACATTAGCATCATATAAAATAGACACAAAATAAAACCAAGTCAATAATGGCTACAACAGATGTGATAATGCTAGAGAATGTTAAAATGTCTAGATGATTTCTGTAGCATACACCCTCACACTCGCCTAACACTCAATAACAGCCGTACGTAGCCATCAACGGTCATCACAAACTACATTTGATGAGATTCTCTTTAAATATAGAACACAACAGGCAAATTACATGTCCTCCTGACAAGGAGCTGTGTCATATCTCGGGGTTCCCCAACACGTATAGAGCTAAAACTCCAGAGGACAGAGTCTTTGACACGGTTCTAGGTCTGTCACAAGACGTATAGAGCTTAAACTCCAGAGGACAGAGTCTGTGACACGGTTCTCGGTCCGTCACAACACATATAGAGCTAAAACTCCAGAGGACAGAGTCTGTGACACGGATCTCGGTCCGTCACAAGACGTATAGAGCTAAAACTCCAGAGGACAGAGTCTGTGACACAGATCTAGGTCCTTCACAAGACGTAAAGAGCTAAAACTCCAGAGGACAGAGTCTTTGACAAGGATCTCGGTCCGTCACAAGACGTATAGAGCTAAAACTCCAGAGGACAGAGTCTGTGACACGGTTCTAGGTCCGTCACAAGACGTATAAAGCTAAAACTCCAGAGGACAGAGTCTTTGACAAGGATCTCGGTCCGTCACAAGACGTATAGAGCTAAAACTCCAGAGGACAGAGCCTTTGACAAGGATCTCGGTCTGTCACAAGACGTATAGAGCTAAAACTCCAGAGGAGTCTTTGACAAGGATCTCGGTCTGTCACATATACAGGACAGAGTCTGTGACAAGGAATCTCGGTCTGCCACAAGACGTATAGAGCTAAAACTCCAGAGACAGGAACAATATGTATATATAGAGATGAAACACAAGAGGACTTTGTATTTGACTATGTGCTTAGTCACAATTCTCTGACTATCACAAGGTGTGTATAGTGCTACAGTTCCAAACAAACTTGGCTCGGTTTTCATTTAGGTGTGATAATCATAATTAAATGCCATAAAAGTTAT
Organism: Mizuhopecten yessoensis; assembly: GCF_002113885.1. NCBI lineage: Eukaryota > Metazoa > Mollusca > Bivalvia > Pectinida > Pectinidae > Mizuhopecten > Mizuhopecten yessoensis. The sequence goes on from NW_018408638.1 coordinate 1,130,336, forward strand.
ATAAGCCAAAGAATTAATTTTCATTTTGATTATATGTTGATAAAGTCTTTGGTAGCAGTAAGCAGATCTGAAGTATCAACACAGCGATCGTCATTACTAATGCTGTAACTTTCTTCTTCAGTAGGCATCAAGAAACTGTCTAATTTCCTTGTTCATATAGAAAAATAAATATGCAAATCGTCAGTTTCGCGAGCTGCTTAAAAATATATTCCATTTTATACGGGACCCGTCTATAATTGGAAAAATACTTCCTAATTTAGCAGAAATTTGCCATAAATATCAGACTCGTATAACAAAAAAAACCAAAACATTTTCACCTGGTAAATCATTATCAATCATTCAAGAAACTTCAACCCAATGGCCCCTGTGCCCTTAAAAGTGTTAGGATAAAACTCAATTGCAATAAGAAAGTGATCATAAGATCAGTTTTGGTCCAACAGGCTTTCAAAGAGATTTGTCACATGTGTAAGTTACACACAAAATGCATACTTCAGAAAATGTCACTTTGACTAAATGCCTGTATATAAACCTTTCCAATAAAGCATTGATACCTTAGTGTCCCATTAACAGTTATACTGAATACAATTAAAAAATTGTGTCAACAAGTATAGGTATGTTAAGCCAATAAGCTCAAAGACATAGCCATAATTTGAACAGTCTTTTTTAGTACAGGGCCTCTGTAAATAAACAACACATGTTATGGAGAATATATCAAAGGATTAAACAATGACTCACTGTATACTGGGACATTTCTGCAGAAAGTATAATTTTCCCGTCGCAATGCACAAAGAATACCCTACCTAGAAATTATGTGAATGGAGAAATGTATACTGGACACCAGTGGGGGAAGATAATTTATACTGGACAGGTCGGTCACCAGTGGGGGAAGATAAATTTATACTGGACAGGTCTGTCACCAGTGGGTGAAGAGAAATTTATACTGGACAGGTCTGTCACCAGTATACCATAAACATATATACAGATAGTTTGTTAATACATGTAACTTGTTTTTGATCCCCGATGCAGTTATAGACATATGTTTGACTGTCTATCTCATTATGTGTGCAGTGAATTGCAGAAAAATGCTTGCATTAAAATGTTATAAAATATATAAAAAAATAATAAGAAAATTATAAAAAGAGAAAGAATCTATCCGACTCTAAAACAGCTGCTCTTGAAAGGAAGTCTTAATTTTCTCAAGCAATAGGAGGACTTTATGGACATTTTGGATTGTGAATCATCTATCAGGACCTTATGCCCCAGACACACTGTCACGGTATTGGCCACGGCATATCCCTGATGTTCCTGGTTCTTTATACCGTGGCAAATCGTTGCCATTTCTCCAATTTTGGCCTGAAAACAGTTATCTACGGCGTTGTAAGAATAGTACTACCGTACAGCAAGGTGTTGCTACAATAACATTACGGCCAACTACGGACCACCACGATAGGCCACGATACATCCAGGTTCCACTGCGGTTTCATCATGTATGACTATGGTTTGTCCCTGGTTTCTAAGGTTATGCTACGGTCCACCAAGGTAGTGCTACATCATCCCCGGTTCTGTCACGGTGTCACTGGGGTTAAGCTTTGGTTTGTCATGTGCCGCCCTGGTGGCTATATATTTGGACAATTTTAAAACTCAAAATCAGTTTTCTTTAACAGACCAAACGAGAAGCAAGTCTCAAACTACTTAAGACCCTATCGTTTCTTTGTTGCTGAATAGCTTTGACCATCACCATGTAGTTTGCAACTTGCTGCATGTTCAATTCTAGAAGCCAGTTCATCATCTGAAGTTTGTTTCTGTGGTTGTTGATGCGAAGTATATGATATACAATATAAGTTGGAGCAGATTTTGTCCCCAATTTATAGCACCCGGACCTGGAACCGCAACAAACCTTATTCCTGCCGTCACTGCCATTCAGCAACCGTAGCACCACCGTAATATAGACGCAGTGTCACCGTGTCACACCTTGGAAATCCTGAAGCAACAGTGAATCACTGTAGTGTCACCTTTATGAAATTGATGTAGAAATGGCACATACCGTGTTAGACCACGATGTACCGTACCATAGTGGGCGGTTGTTGTAATGACACCGCAGTACTGCTCTGAGTCACCCTAGTCATGCCGCGAGTCACCGTGACTTCCGAACATTACGATCACCGCCAGATGGCCAGTGATACTACTGTGACAGTATGGTTTTCAAAATAACTTGGCATGGCTACAGATGACTCAAGAGGTTTTAAACAGTTTAAAACTAGTGATTTAAAGTTCCCAGCGATTTACAGCTGTAAAAACAGAGTTCCCAGCATGATTTACAGCTGCAAAAACAGAGTTCTCAGCGATTTACAGCTGTAAAAACAGATTCCCAGCGATTTACAGCTGTAAAAACAGAGTTCCCAGCGATTTACAGCTATAAAAAACAGAGTTCTCAGCGATTTACAGCTGTAAAAACAGATTCCCAGTGATTTACAGCTGTAAAAACAGAGTTCCCAGCGATTTACAGCTGTAAAAAAAGAGTTCCCAGCGATTTACAGCTGTAAAAACAGAGTTCCCAGCATGATTTACTGTATGCAGTACATGCAAAATATTTTGATTCTTTATTGTCAATAACATAACTTACATATTAAGTATTGGAAGATTTAACACAAAGAACAAATATCTTATTGCACAAATTAAACTAAGCACTGTAATAATTATGTAAACATAAGTTTCAAACATAACCACAACAAAAGTAGGCATTTTAGTTGTTGTGTAACAGGCTACCCCACCACTCAGCTTTACAATTTCACCACTCCAGCTTCCTTACACACATCAGAAAAATCCTCGGTATCATGATTCAAACTTAACATTACAAATTAAAACAAGAGGCCCAGAGGGCCTGTATCGCTCACCTGAATATGTTTAAAATAATAAGCATGAAGTAAAGATATAGCACTCCATGGTAGTACATATGAAATTTCAGAAAGATCCATCCAGTACTTGAGATATAGCGAGAACAAACTTCAAACAGAGCTCCACCCCTATGCCCCTAGGGGGGTCATACCCACCAATTATACAAAATTGAGACCCCTTAATTGGTCCAAGTATGCTCCAGACTAAATTAGGATAAAATCCCTTAATCCCAATGGTCGAAGAAGGATTTTAAAGGTTTTACCTCTATTTCCCCTATTGGGCCCGACTCTCTGCCTCCAGGGGGGTTAGACACACCGTTTATACAAAATTGGTTCCCCTTCATCCAATGATGCTTCATACCAAATTTGGACAAAATCCTGTCATTCGTACAGAAGAAGGTATTTGAAGAATTTGCTATGTTTCCCCTATTGGGCCCCTCCCTTCTGTCCCCAGGGGGGGCCACACTCGCTGTTTATACGAAATTGAGTCCCTTTTGTCCAAGGATGCTCAAGAATAAATTAGGATAAAATCCCTTAATCCATATGGTAGAAGAAGGATTATAAAGGTTTTACTTATATTTCCCCTATTGGGCCCGACCCCTCAGGTCACAGGGGGGCCATACCCACTGTTTATAAAAAATTAGTTCCCCTTTACCCAAGGATGCTCCACACTAAATATGGACCAAATCCTTTCATTCCTACAGAAGAAGGATTTTAAAGAATAATTTGCTATGTTTCCCCTATTTGGCCCCGCCCCTCAGGCCCCTGGGGGGCCACACCTACCGTTTATACAAAATTGGTTCCAATTCACCCAAGGATGCTTCAGACTAAATATGGAACAAATCCTTTCATTCCTACAGAAGAAGAAGGATATTAAAGAATTTGCTATATTTCACCTATTGGGCCCCACCCCTGAGGCCCCTGGGGGGCCAGAACCACGGTTTATACAAAATTGGTTCCCATTCACCCAAGGATGCTTCAGACCAAATATGGAACAAATCCTTGCATTCCTACAGAAGAAGAAGGATTTTAAAGAATTTGCTATATTTCCCCTATTGGGCCCCACCCCTCAGCCCCAAGGGGGGCCACACCCACCATTTATAATCTACTTGGCCGTTCAGGACTAGTAGCGTTTTAAAGGAAAAGTTGACGGACAGACGACGGACACTGCGGTATGGCATAAGCTCACCATGGTCCTTTGGACCAGGTGAGCTAAAAATTATGTGTAAAATTTCTTATTTGTTTTTTTCTTCGAATTTAATATGCATACTGGATTGTAATATCTGCCAATCATAGTTGCTGTGCTTTGACGAAAAAGTGTTTCAATTTTTAAAATAAAAATATCAATGACTGAACTGGTAACATTTATGTTAATACATGTACACATACTATCATCCATATAAGTACAGAGATTTATTCCTTTAAGGCTTCAAAATGGACACACAAGTTTATCTTATGTATTATTGAATTCTATATTAATTAATGAATGATGGAAAATATCTTCAGTAGATACGCAAAACAAAGTATACAGCAATGTATGACTAGTAATGTGATGTTTATAGACCAGTAAACTAGTAATGTGGTGTTCATGGACCTGTATACTGTACTGTATAACCAGTAATGTGATGTTTATAGACCAGTATACTAGTAATGTGGTGTTTATGGACCTGTATACTGTACTGTATGACTAGTAATGTGGTGTTTATAGACCAGTATACTAGTAATGTGGTGTTTATGGACCTGTATACTGTACTGTATGACTCGTAATGTGATGTTTATAGACCAGTATACTAGTAATGTGATGTTTATGGACCTGTATACTGTACTGTATGACTAGTAATGTGGTGTTTATAGACCTGTATACTGTACTGTATGACTCGTAATGTGATGTTTATAGACCAGTATACTAGTAATGTGATGTTTATGGACCTGTATACTGTACTGTATGACTAGTAATGTGATGTTGATAGACCAGTATACTAGTAATGTGGTGTTTATGGACCTGTATACTGTAATGTATGACTAGTAATGTGGTGTTTGACTAGTGACGATCTACAAGTTCCATAAGGGAAGAGATTTAATTCCTCAGTGAACTGCCATATTAACTATACATAGTAAATAAACATCATCAAACAAATTCTCAATATATTAACTTGACCTATGTAATGGACCTTTGGACTAAATGACAATAATGAAGATCATGATGAAAGAGAATGGTATTACAGTATATAAAATTCTTTGGTAACCCATCTGAACCTTTGGTGGTGGTCTCTCATTCATTCAGATGCTAAATCAAGAGTTTCAAGAATAGAAAGGTGAGTGTGGTTTGATTATATCTGTGTTACGTAGAGGGCTTTTACAATTGAAATGCTTCAAACAAATACTCGTTGTTATGACCAGTCAGAGCAGGACAGAAACATAGTCCAATGCAAAAATAACAATCAGAACAGGAAACAAACTAACAATCAGGGCAGGTAGAGGAAACAAATTAACAATCAGAACAGGTAGAGGAAAAAAACTAACAATCAGGGCAGGTAGAGTAAACAAACTAACAATCAGGGCAGGTAGATGAAACAAACTAACAATCAGGGCAGGTAGAGGAAACAAACTAACAATCAGAACAGGTAGAGGAAACAAACTAACAATCAGAACAGGTAGAGGAAACAAACTAACAATCAGGGCAGGTAGAGGAAACATAGAAACAATCAGAACAGGTAGAGGAAACAAACTAACAACAAGGCAGGTAGAGGAAACAAACTAACAATCAGAACAGGTAGAGGAAACAAACTAACAATCAGGGCAGGTAGAGGAAACAAATTAACAATCAGAACAGGTAGAGGAAAAAAACTAACAATCAGGGCAGGTAGAGGAAACAAACTAACAATCAGGGCAGGTAGATGAAACAAACTAACAATCAGGGCAGGTAGAGGAAACAAACTAACAATCAGAACAGGTAGAGGAAACAAACTAACAATCAGAACAGGTAGAGGAAACAAACTAACAATCAGAACAGGTAGAGGAAATATAGAAACAATCAAAGTAACTTTGTCTTTAAAAGCAAAATATAACAAACAAGATCAACAATTTCTTAAATAGTGCACAAGGCAACTGCATTTCAAACAATAGCACAACAAATGAAATATTGATATGCCCATTGTAACTTTAAAATAACCCTGAAACAGCTACACTGTATCAGATTTATAATATGTTAAGACATTTGAAATACCATATGGTTCTTGCCCTATACTGTATATCTTGAAAATCTATTCCAGCACTCTGTGTATGTCTATGATGGAGTTCATTAAAATATCTTTATAGTAAGTAAATACCTTAAGTAAGTAAAACCTGGCCTCATTTTTGTGAAGTTGTCCTTTTGGACAAGTCCTGAAAGAGACTGCACAGTAATCTATGTCTACAGAAAAGCAAAAATGTTATTTTAATATTTTTTTAATGGCAGTCAATTTAAACCATGGCATTGGAGAGGGAAAGATTTGGAAATAGTACATATTACAATGCCTGGTATATATATATGTATGTATATATATGTGTGTAGGAACTTCATTTATATTGAATACATTTTTCAAACAATTTTCTTTGTTGCCTCGGCAACGGAGGGAAGTCTGATAACCTACCTATTACTGGTGATACATTAACAATATTTCATTGAAATGTTACCTTCACTGCCATGCTGAGTACGCTATCCTGAATCTTACTTTGATGAGCACTAACACCAAAGCTGTCCTCCGTCTTCAATATGACGGTTAATACTATGATTATCATAATATTGTAGATGTTGATGAAATGCACTATTCACCAAAACAATCTCCGCTGGCATAATTAAAAAATAAATAAAAAATGCCAGTGTGCTTTAAGTGGAACATATATACATATCACTTGTACATTAAACATAGACAGGTACACAATTGGAAGAGAACTGAGCATTTCTTTGTTTCAATCAATGTTCAACACTTCACAAGGTTGCTCCATGCTATAAGACAACATCCTTTCCTGGTTTCCTCAAAAGCATCAATGTGGATTTACTTTAGTTGTCAAGTGTCTTTAACATTTTTAACCAATCTGCTAAGATGATGCTATTTCCTTCTTTGACAGGAAAATGGTCTCCTATATGATCATGTGATCAGCTCTGTTGTTACTGGTCCCGTAACTATGGGTTACCATTGGTCCCTGACTTATACTTGTTCTTCCTTCCAGAAGCCTACTTTCCTCTCCACTACTGGGCACACCAGGTGTTTGTGATGGTAATTGTATAGTTATTTACAGTCAAATTGATTCTTTGTCTCAATATCCTTGACCAGACATTTTCATCAACATTCCAATATGATGCAAACTTTTGCCTCAGGATTCGTCATGAGAAACAGCCATGATTAAAGTTGTATAGAGCACTGACGTCTACACACTGATAAAGTCAAACTTATCTACAGAGATAACGTGTTGAGAGAAGACGTAACGTGCTTGTGGTGATCATGCTCTTCATAATGACATATGTCTACAAATGTTAACTATTCACACAGTGTACTAAATATGTAATCCAATCAACAATATCCCCAGTGATTACCTCAATAACATCCTCATATATACAAAGTTAGAGGCTGAGACACTGGTCAGTATAACTCTATCACAGCTAGACTTCCCCTACAGTAATCACAGATCTGTCATCAACATCACATGAAAGTCCTTGAGGATTTCCCACTCACATTTACTAATAATAGTCCTCGAGGATTTCCTACTCACAGTTACTAATAATAGTCCCCGAGGAGTTTCCGATTTACAGTTACTAATAATAGTCCTTGAGGATTTCCCACTCACAGCTACTAATAATAGTCCTTAAGGATTCTCCTCTCACAGTTAATGAGATCTGATGATGATATATAATTAACTACATAATAAAAAGAATTCTTTGGGGGAGAAACATGAATAAATTAATTATAAAATTTGATAACATGATGATAACAATGAGATGTCACAACAATACTCTATGGGCTTAGAGCCACCTGACAAGTCAGCCCTGACAGACAAGCTTGAGGCACGAGTCTGTTGTAGGTCTGTTGTAGGAATGACCGTTCAGACGTGACTCTATAATAGAATACAAGCAGCTGTTAGACATCTGTCTCTGGTTTTGTTGCTAATTTAACCTCTTCATGGATCATGTCTGCCTTTTCCAGCTCCTGAAACAAGATCAAAATTTTCCTGTAAGTGTAGTAGCATATTTGTAGATTTTTTTTACATTTCCTTTGTCATCTCAGTCAAAAAGTATAGAATTACACCCTTGTTATTTTTTATTTCTTTGAATTTTTTTTCAATGACATTTGCTCTTAGTTTAACTTTTGTTTCACATACAAACATGTCAGCTCAATTTGAGGTGAGATGAGGAACCAATACATTCTCAAGATAAACATTATATTTTAAACCTTTTTGAGGGTAAAACAGAAGCTTTCTCTAAACACTGCAAGTGAAGCTAATGTAAAGTAGCCACCAGGGTTTGAACACTGGCAAATGTTCATCACTTCAAGGTTGACCAGGGCTGGTTTGGAAAAATACTGAATACATGTAATTCAGTGCAGCTTGGAAAATGAGAACTCTGAATTATCACACCATTTTTTAAGAGTTTTTCATGCGAACAATTTTCTCATCGCAAGCATGTGGATAAAATCGAGAGGCCACCACAGGTGGACTTGAGATTTTATCTACCTGCGAGCAATGAGAAAATTGTTCTCACGACAAACTCTGAAAATACTGTGTGATAAACTGTTTATCATTCATGTACTACTACCTTATACATTTCTCCATTTTAACAAGAGGTCCAGAGGGCCTGTATCGCTCACCTTGATAATAAAGCAAGCATGGAAAATTGTTCTTATTACATATAACAACTATTTCCAAATATTGGCTCTGACTCTCAGCAACACCCTTCCCTCATGATTAGGTCCCTTCTTTCTGCCCCCATGAATTGGGAATGATTTCAAACGTAAATCACAATTTCCCCTATTGGGGCCAACCCTCTGGCGTTTATACAAAATTTAGTCACCTTTGCCCAAGGATGATCCAAGCCAGATTTAGTCAAAATCCATAAAGCTGTTCAGGACTAGTAAAGTTTTAAAGGAAAAGTGGACAAGATGGACGGACGATGGACGCTGCAGTACGGCATAAGCTCACCATGGTCCTTAGGACAAGTTGAGCTAAAAAGTCAACTAAACACCATGTTTTCCAAATGACTTCTAAGCTCAATGGTCAACGACCACAAATGCTCAGTCTGTGCGGAGGAATACAATGAACCTTAATTAAAACTTTTTAATACAATCCTATCATCATTGGCTTTTCCATCTGCACATTTACACTTGAAATAATAGGGGATCACTTTTGTGTGGATATCACTTCCGGTTTAGGACGTTGCCTGGCGCGAGCAGACGTCTATTTTTGAGAAAATACGTTCCCAAATGACGGGAAATGGGAAAATCCGTTCTCAAGTTGTTCTGAACTTTTACTTGAGTATTCTCATACTGAAAACCCATGATAATGAATTTATAATGCTACCGGTAGGTGGTATAAAACACAGTAAACCCTTGATATAATGCCCCTCGTTAGATTTGCCACCTGGATTACCGCCCAAATATTTCCCTCAATTTATTGCCAAACCCCTTTATTACGCCACAATTTCTCTGGACATATGATGGCAGTATAACAAGGTTTTACTGTAGTATATAGATGATAATATGTGTTACAGTTTGTCAGAACAATGCTTACTCTTATACATGCTCATCAACCTCTTCAAAACCTCTGCTGTTAAAGCACATGTTGATATCAACTGGGGCTTTAAGCGAGAGAATCTTACAAACCTTTTTGCTTTCCTGTAAAAACTTTTCCATCTGTTGTTGGTGGTTCTTTTTGAGCGACTCTAATTGTTTGGACTGTTTCATTGTCTGTTTCTTTCTCTCATCAATAAATTTTTTCATGTTATTTTCATTCAGTTCACGTATTCTCCTGAAATACAGGCAAAAGAACAATAACAGAGGAATATTTTCTTACCAGAATACACACTGTACACATGCAAGTATCAATTCAATAGTTTTAGACCTGGTTATAATAAATTTGTCAAACATTAACAATTGTTTAAAAAGAAATTCACTGGAATCAATTAACAGCTCCGTTAGATGTTACTTAACCACTCTAAGCAAGTTAAAAAATATTTCATTTATCTATATCTCATAACAATGGTGCATGATAAAAAATTCTCACCTTTCCCTTTCGGCCTTATTTTTGATGGACTTGTCATTCTGTACGACCTTACTTGATTCCATGGACTGTTTTACTTGGTTGGCATTCAAATCTTTTACCTCCCTGTTAAAGAATGTAATAAATTTGTGATGAACACTAAGCTCTCTTCACAAATCCAATGCTGACAGTAGGAGTATCAACCTATTTTATAAAGAAGTAAGCAGACCTATTCTAAAGTCATAATACAGATTCTTTTTTCCAACACATATAATTACTGGAACCACAATTTCTTCACAATGTTGGGACTTGTTTACAGTTGGGTTTAACCCCCATTACTGATACTGCCCCATAACATTACATTACTGCCACCACTTACCTGCTCTGCCTGTAAATCCTGCTTTGCTCACCTGTTCTGGCTCGTAAAACCTGCTTTGCTCACCTGCTCTGCCGTGAAATGAGCTCCTTGAGTTGGTCTTGGTGGGCTTCCTCTAACAGCTTTTTTAAACAGTCATTCTGTTGGTTAATGTGCTCCTTACGCAGCTCGTGTTCCTCAGACTTCTGTCTCATGACCATGTCTGACCACTCCTTAGTCTGGTCAGTCACCAACTCTGTTATCTGTTAAGGTAAGTGTGTGGTCAATCATCACCTCTGTAAAATTATCTATATATTTGCTTTTTATTTCAATGGGTGGCCTTTCTGTATGTCAGTCAATTGACAAGAATGCACTTATGTATTGAACTGCTTTCAGATGGCAATATAAATGCCAAATGGACAAAGACAAATTCATTAAGTGCACTTGCACAAGAACTTCATTGAAGTTGCCTTTGTCAAGTTGGCATTCAAATTGCCTAAGAATGCCAACTGAAATCAGTTCATAATTTATGTTCACCATTATTGAGATGTATTAATCTGAAGGAAAATTGAATTATCAAAATGAAGCATTTAGCTCAAATATCGTAAAAACGACCAATACAGCAATCAAGTAGAGAACAAGGAAAAGATACAAGAGGCCCCATGGGCATGTATCGCTCACCTATTATTCACTTTCAAAGAGGGACTAGGTCAAATCTAATAATAAGATTGGCTAAAGTAGCTGTTACTTTACACATTATGGGCAGGTGAGTTAAACATCGGATCAAAGTAAGGGGAGTTATCAGAAACAGACACAATGAGAGAGTGAAATTCTTACCTTGGATGTGTTTTTCAACTCTGGAAATGAGTTATCACTGTAAAACAACAAAGAAGTTATCAAAGTCTGTCAAAAATATTCAATATACCCAATTAGTCTTACCTTTCTAAAACAGGTATTTCAAGCCACGATACAAATTCATTCAATAGGTTAAATTTCTAATTATTTTTTCAATCACTTTGACTTAGATATTCACATGAAAACTGACTGTTGAATATATATATAGATCCCCCCTAATTATGATAGGTTTTGTCTAAGACAACGCTTACCCATTTAATTTTTGTCTGATTCCTGTCTAAGACAATGCTTACCCATTTTTCTTTTTGTCTGATCCTTGTCTAAGACATTGCTTACCCATTTTTCTTTTTGTATGATCCCTGTCTAAGACATTGCTTACCCATTTTTCTTTTTGTCTGATCCTTGTCTGAGACATTGTTAACCCATTTTTCTTTTTGTATGATCCCTGTCTAAGACATTGCTAACCCATTTCACTTTTTGTCTGATCCTTGTCTAAGACATTGCTTACCCATTTCACTTTATGTCTGATCTCTGTCGAAGACAATGCTTACCCATTTTATTTTTGTCTGATTCCTGTCTAAGACAATGATTACCCATCTTTCTTTTTGTCTAATTCCTGTCTAAGACATTGCTTACCCATTTTTCCTTTTGTCTGATCCTTGTCTAAGACATTGCTTACCCATTTTTCTTTTTGTCTGATCCCTGTCTAAGACATTGCTAACCCATTTCACTTTTTGTCCGATCCTTGTATAAGACATTGCTTACCCATTTTTCTTTTTGTATGATTCCTGTCTAAGACATTGCTTACCCATTTTTCTTTTTGTATGATCCCTGTCTAAGACAATGCTTACCCATTTTATTTTTGTCTGATTCCTGTCAAAGACAATGCTTACCCATCTTTCTTTTTGTCTAATCCCTGTCTAAGACATTGCTTACCCATTTTTTTATTTTTGTCTAATCCTTGTCTAAGACATTGCTTACCCATCTTTCTTTTTGTCTGATCCCTGTCTAAGATATTGCTTCCCCATTTTTCTTTTTGTATGATTCCTGTCTTAAGACAATGCTTACCCATTTTTTTTTTTGTATGATTCCTTTCTTAAGACAATGCTTACCCATTTTTTTTTTTGTATGATTCCTGTCTTAAGACAATGCTTACCCATTTTTCTTTTTGTATGATTCCTGTCTTAAGACAATGCTTACCCATTTTTCTTTTTGTCTGATCCCTGTCTAAGATATTGCTTCCCCATTTTTCTTTTTGTATGATTCCTGTCTAAGACATTGCTAACCCATTTTTCGTTTTGTATGATCCCTGTCTAAGACATTGCTTACCCTTTTTTCTTTTTGTATGATTCCTGTCTTAAGACAATGCTTACCCATTTTTCTTTTTGTATGATGCCTGTCTAAGACATTGCTTACCCTTTTTTCTTTTTGTATGATTCCTGTCTTAAGACAATGCTTACCCATTTTTTTTTTTGTATGATTCCTGTCTTAAGACAATGCTTACCCATTTTTCTTCTTGTCTGATCCCTGTCGCTCCTTGTTATGAGTGGCCACCATTTTGTCGACAACCAAACAGTGTTGACGATTCATTGTCGACCGTTCTTTCTGTTGTTTTTTCTTCAACGCCTCCATCTCCCGTGGCTGTTTCTTGAGAATTTTCTGGAATGCCTTGGCTTGTTTCAGCAGGTCTCTGGTGATGACTGGGAAACTCATATCATCTGTAAGGGTTCACATAGGGCAAGTCATAAAAGATAACACTCTTGAATCTTGATCCAGAAAGATTGCAGCATAATTTCTTTACTTTTAATAATCTGGGCAAGTCATATACAGACTGTCATCTGTAAGGGTTCACATAGGGCAAGTCATATACAGACTCATCTGTAAGGGTTCACATAGGGCAAGTCATATACAGACTGTCATCTGTAAGGGTTCACATAGGGCAAGTCATATACAGACTGTCATCTGTAAGGGTTCACATAGGGCAAGTCATATACAGACTGTCATCTGTAAGGGTTCACATAGGGCAAGTCATATACAGACTGTCATCTGTAAGGGTTCACATAGGGCAAGTCATATACAGACTGTCATCTGTAAGGGTTCACATAGGGCAAGTCATATACAGACTGTCATCTGTAAGGGTTCACATAGGGCAAGTCATATACAGACTGTCATCTGTAAGGGTTCACATAGGGCAAGTCATATACAGACTGTCATCTGTAAGGGTTCACATAGGGCAAGTCATATACAGACTGTCATCTGTAAGGGTTCACATAGGGCAAGTCATATACAGACTGTCATCTGTAAGGGTTCACATAGGGCAAGTCATATACAGACTGTCATCTGTAAGGGTTCACATAGGGCAAGTCATATACAGACTGTCATCTGTAAGGGTTCACATAGGGCAAGTCATATACAGACTGTCATCTGTAAGGGTTCACATAGGGCAAGTCATATACAGACTGTCATCTGTAAGGGTTCACATAGGGCAAGTCATATACAGACTGTCATCTGTAAGGGTTCACATAGGGCAAGTCATATACAGACTGTCATCTGTAAGGGTTCACATAGGGCAAGTCATATACAGACTGTCATCTGTAAGGGTTCACATAGGGCAAGTCATATACAGACTGTCATCTGTAAGGGTTCACATAGGGCAAGTCATATACAGACTGTCATCTGTAAGGGTTCACATAGGGCAAGTCATATACAGACTGTCATCTGTAAGGGTTCACATAGGGCAAGTCATATACAGACTGTCATCTGTAAGGGTTCACATAGGGCAAGTCATATACAGACTGTCATCTGTAAGGGTTCACATAGGGCAAGTCATATACAGACTGTCATCTGTAAGGGTTCACATAGGGCAAGTCATATACAGACTGTCATCTGTAAGGGTTCACATAGGGCAAGTCATATACAGACTGTCATCTGTAAGGGTTCACATAGGGCAAGTCATATACAGACTGTCATCTGTAAGGGTTCACATAGGGCAAGTCATATACAGACTGTCATCTGTAAGGGTTCACATAGGGCAAGTCATATACAGACTGTCATCTGTAAGGGTTCACATAGGGCAAGTCATATACAGACTGTCATCTGTAAGGGTTCACATAGGGCAAGTCATATACAGACTGTCATCTGTAAGGGTTCACATAGGGCAAGTCATATACAGACTGTCATCTGTAAGGGTTCACATAGGGCAAGTCATATACAGACTGTCATCTGTAAGGGTTCACATAGGGCAAGTCATATACAGACTGTCATCTGTAAGGGTTCACATAGGGCAAGTCATATACAGACTGTCATCTGTAAGGGTTCACATAGGGCAAGTCATATACAGACTGTCATCTGTAAGGGTTCACATAGGGCAAGTCATATACAGACTGTCATCTGTAAGGGTTCACATAGGGCAAGTCATATACAGACTGTCATCTGTAAGGGTTCACATAGGGCAAGTCATATACAGACTGTCATCTGTAAGGGTTCACATAGGGCAAGTCATATACAGACTGTCATCTGTAAGGGTTCACATAGGGCAAGTCATATACAGACTGTCATCTGTAAGGGTTCACATAGGGCAAGTCATATACAGACTGTCATCTGTAAGGGTTCACATAGGGCAAGTCATATACAGACTGTCATCTGTAAGGGTTCACATAGGGCAAGTCATATACAGACTGTCATCTGTAAGGGTTCACATAGGGCAAGTCATATACAGACTGTCATCTGTAAGGGTTCACATAGGGCAAGTCATATACAGACTGTCATCTGTAAGGGTTCACATAGGGCAAGTCATATACAGACTGTCATCTGTAAGGGTTCACATAGGGCAAGTCATATACAGACTGTCATCTGTAAGGGTTCACATAGGGCAAGTCATATACAGACTGTCATCTGTAAGGGTTCACATAGGGCAAGTCATATACAGACTGTCATCTGTAAGGGTTCACATAGGGCAAGTCATATACAGACTGTCATCTGTAAGGGTTCACATAGGGCAAGTCATATACAGACTGTCATCTGTAAGGGTTCACATAGGGCAAGTCATATACAGACTGTCATCTGTAAGGGTTCACATAGGGCAAGTCATATACAGACTGTCATCTGTAAGGGTTCACATAGGGCAAGTCATATACAGACTGTCATCTGTAAGGGTTCACATAGGGCAAGTCATATACAGACTGTCATCTGTAAGGGTTCACATAGGGCAAGTCATATACAGACTGTCATCTGTAAGGGTTCACATAGGGCAAGTCATATACAGACTGTCATCTGTAAGGGTTCACATAGGGCAAGTCATATACAGACTGTCATCTGTAAGGGTTCACATAGGGCAAGTCATATACAGACTGTCATCTGTAAGGGTTCACATAGGGCAAGTCATATACAGACTGTCATCTGTAAGGGTTCACATAGGGCAAGTCATATACAGACTGTCATCTGTAAGGGTTCACATAGGGCAAGTCATATACAGACTGTCATCTGTAAGGGTTCACATAGGGCAAGTCATATACAGACTGTCATCTGTAAGGGTTCACATAGGGCAAGTCATATACAGACTGTCATCTGTAAGGGTTCACATAGGGCAAGTCATATACAGACTGTCATCTGTAAGGGTTCACATAGGGCAAGTCATATACAGACTGTCATCTGTAAGGGTTCACATAGGGCAAGTCATATACAGACTGTCATCTGTAAGGGTTCACATAGGGCAAGTCATCTAAAGACTGATTCAAAAAGATAACACACTGGAATCTTGATCCAGAAAGATTGCAGCATAATTTCTTTACTTTTAATAATCTGTTGGGAATCGAACAAATATTACTTATTAATGAAAAATGTGACTATAATAACTAATAACGTCATAACTTTCCTTCCTAAAATCCCAAAATGTGAGCTCCATATGTTAACCTCTGACCTTCTGATATGAACATCATCATGACCTTTCAAGCATTATGTGTATGAATAATGAGCAATGAATAGCGCACACACTCAGTTATGATCACGATGGATACCATATAATGGGGGTTTTAAGCAGGCTTACATTTTCGTGATTTTGACCCAAAATTTGAATATTAAATTTACACAGATTACAATTTCCCGATCTAGGCATGTGAAGGAACCAGATGTTCTCAGTGTTTTAGCACAGAAACAGGGCATTTGGCATATCAAATCATATTCTTGCCATCACGTTATTAACCAGCAGAAATTGTGAAAAAAGTGGAACGTATCTCACAGAGGAATAAAACTCACAAAAGAATTAATTACAATCGGATATACCTTACAGGGGGATATAACTCACAATGTAATAAAACTTGTTGTGGTATATTAATCAAATGATCTATTCAGTCTGTAAATAAATCAACCTTTTTTGTCCTCTTTTTTCTGTGAGGCATTAGGCGTGCCGGCAGGTTTGTCAGCGTAGCTGGAGTTAGACACCTGCCCGTTACTGCCTGTCAGTCCCGACCCACTGAGCTGGCGATTGGCTGGACCAAGACACGGTACAGGACTGTCAATGATGTCAGACGTGTCTATACCCATCTCCTTCAGCTGTTTCTCAGGATTAGACAGCAGCTTCACAAAATCTAAAATCAACACGTCAAGATTTAATATCAATTGAAATTACAATATTTTCACTTTATAAGATTTCCTTTTCAACTTACAATATATGTTACGTAACACACATCGGTAGTGGTCTAAAACAATTGTAAATATTTGTTAAGAGGGTTAACATTGCAGAAGGAAAAAAACTTCAGGTTGTGGAGATCACATTAAATTGCCTCCCCACTAGTTATTAGTTGTTACAGGCACGAAAGATAAAACACTGTTTCCACATGTCTAACCTAAAATCTTACCTGGGATGTAAGTTATTCCATGACTTACCTTAAAACCTGTGTGGTATGTAAAGTTATTACATGACTTACCTAAATGCTTGTCTGGGATGTAAGTTTTCAGGATAATTCTACAGAAGACTGTGGGTAGAGACAAGGGGAAGTTTCCCTCTGAACGTAGGGAAATATATCTGTAACCTGAAGATATAAAGTCAATATCTTTTATTTTTTTCATACATTTCAGTAATTTACAATTACATTAGCAAATCAATAGGTAGTAGTTTATAAATGATGAACAATAACATTTCAATTAAAAACATAATTTTAATATAGTGAGCATCACCTGTACTTGACCATGGTGTGTTGTCGGACATTCCTCACACACTGTCAGTATAAAACAAAGCCTTTGTCAAAGTGAAGCAGACAATAGGGTGTCCTTACCTGCTTGCAGCCCATCTAGGGGCAGGATTCTTTGGCCAATCAGCTTGTTAGTATCTTCATAAACAGCAATTCTAAGCACAGCTAAATCGGGAAGCACTACCTATTATGCGGCAAGTAAACAACAACTTTTAGTAACATGTTAAATTTTAAATTATTTCACCTGAATAACATGTTTCTCATTAAAGATCCAACTGTACAAGAATTCCTTCAAATTATCAGAAACTTCTAGTTGCTAGGCCAACAGATAAGGATCCTCACAGCCTTTGATGCCTGAAATAAGATACCTGGTATACTGAATTAAGTTAAAACTACACTCACTGACTGATATTGCATTATTCAAATTCTTCATACTAGTCATGAAATTTTTAAAAGTTTGTGCCGTTCTAGTTACGAAAATTAGTGGTTGTGTGGTTAAAATTATAGTTTTCATAACAGTATTTGCATATGGATACTTTTCAAGAGTTGTAAAGCCGAAATTTAACATTTAAAGATTTAAACATATATTGACCACGGTGACCTTGAATATGGGCGAAGGTTATTCATTTGAACAAACTTGGTAACCCTTCATCCCAGCATGTTAATGGCCAAATGTCATCACCCTAGGCCTCTTGGTTATTCATTCGAAGTTGTTTAAATGTTTTAAACATATTTGACCCCAGTGACCTTGAATATGATTCAAGGTCATTCATTTGAACATACTTGGTAGCCCTTCATTCCAGCATGTTACTGGCCAAATATCATTATCCTAGGCCTCTTGGTTATTCATCAGAAGTTGTTGAAAGATTTTATACATATTTGACCCCTGTGACCTTGAAAATGGATGAAGGTAGTTTATTTGAACAAACTTGGTAACCCTTCATCCAAGCATGTTAATGTCCAAATGTCATCACCCTAGGCCTCTTGGTTATTCAGAAGGAGTTGTTTAAATGATTACAACACATTTGACCCCAGTGACCTTGAATATGATTCAAGGTCATTCATTCGAACAAGTTTGCTAGCCCTTCATTCCAGCATGTTATTGGTCAAATATCATTATCCTAGGCCTCTTGGTTATTCAGAAGAAGTTGTTTAATGGTTTCATACATCTTTGACCGTTGTGACCTTGAATATATATCAAGGTCATTTATTTAAACAAACTTGGTAGCCCTTCATTCCAGCATGTTACTGGCCAAATATCATTATCCTAGGTATCTTGGTTACTCAGAAGAAGTTGTTTAAAGGTTTTATACATATTTAACCCCTGTGACCTTGAATATGATTCAAGGTCATTCATTTGAACAAACTTGGTAACCCCTCATTCCAGCACGTTACTGACCAAATACCATTATCCTAGGCCTCTTGGTTATTCATCAGAGGTTGTTTACAGGTTTTATACATATTTGACCCCATGTGACCTTGAAAATGGATGAAGGTAATTAATTTGAACACACTTGGTAACCATTCATCCAAGCATGTTCATGGCCAAATGTCATCACCCTATGCCTCTTGGTTATTCAGAAGGAGTTGTTTAAATGATTACAACATATTTGACCTCAGTGACCTTGAATATGATTCAAGGTCATTCATTTCAGCATGTTACTGGTCAAATATCATTATCCTAGGCCTCTTGGTTATTCAGAAGAAGTTGTTTAAAGGTTTCATACATATTTGACCCCTGTGACCTTGAATATAAATCAAGGTCATTTATTTAAACAAACTTGGTAGACTTTCATCCCAGCATTGTTACTGGCCAACTATCATTATCCTAGGTCTCTTGGTTATTCAGAAGAAGTTGTTTAAAGGTTTGAAACATATTTGACCCCTGTGACCTTGAAAAATGATGAAGGTCATTATTTGAACAAACTTGGTAGCCCTTTATCCCAGCATGTTACTGGCCAAATATCATTACACTAGGCCTCTTGGTTATTCAGAAGAAGTTGTTTAAAGGTTTAAAACATATTTGACCCCTGTGACCTTGAATATAAGTCAAGGTCATTTATTTGAAAAAACTTGGTAGCATTTCACCCCAGCATGTTACTGGCTAAATATCATCACCCTAGGCCTCTCGGTTATTCAGAAGTTGCTTAAATATTTTAACATATTTGACCCCTGTGACCTTGAAAATTGATGAAGGTCATTTATTTGAGTCAACTTGGTAGCCCTTTATTCCAGCATGCTTCTGGCCAAATATCATCACCCTAGGCCTTTTGGTTACTGAGAAGAAGTTGTTTAAAGTAAAAAGTTGACGCCAGACGCCGCACCATGCCATAAGCTCACTTTATTTTAATTCAGATCTTGTTCAGTATTTTTTTTAAATTTTTTATTTGCCCAGATCCTTAAACAAAATAATCATTTATCATAAATTCATTGGTAAGTTTGTAGGGAAGAAGTCTGACCTTTCTGAAGACAAATTCTTCTGCGTTATATACAGGATTGAGGCCATTGGACGCCACTACTTTGGTACGGAATTCCTTTCGGATGGTGTCAGTCGGTAGACCGTACATGTCTACCTCAACAAATGTTCCTATCTTCTTGTCAGACAAAAACTGTCCCGATATCACCTAGAGAGGGAAGTAATCGTCGTTAGTATTTCTCATACCTAGGCCAAAATAACAATCAGTCACTAATGGAAACTGGTCATGGGAAATAAACATCATTTTACAAATTGAATAAAGAAATAATTTTGTCATTGATTTTTATTCATATGAATGATAAATAAAGGATTTCCTTTGTTTCTTTACAAATTACTGTTATATTTCACAAGAATGCCATACCTGTATGAAGCTGTGTGTTATCTATATAAATATCATACCTGTATGAAGCTGTGTTATCTATATAAATACCATACCTGTATGAAGCTGTGTGTTATCTATATGAATACCATACCTGTATGAAGCTGTATGTGTTATATATATATAATTATATATGAATACCTTACCTGTATGAAGTTACAGTCTGTTATATATATATATATATATATATGAATACTTTACCTGTATAAAGCTGTGTGTGTTATATATGAATATCATACCTGTATGAAGCTATATGCTATCTATATGAATACCATACCTGTATGAAGCTGTATGTGCTCTATATATGAATACCTTAGCTGTATGAAGTTGTGTGCTATATATATATATGAATACCTTACCTGTATGAAGTTGTGTGCTATATATATATATATATATATGAATACTTTACCTGTATAAAGCTGTGTGTGTTATATATGAATATCATACCTGTATGAAGCTGTTTGTTATGTATATTGATACCATACCTGTACGAAGCTTTGTGTGTTATATATATATGAATACCATACCTGTATGAAGCTGTGTTATATATATATAGATACCCTACCTGTATGAAGCTCTGTGTGTGTTATATATATATATGAATACCTTACCTGTACAGAGCAATGTGCTGCAATAACTCCATCTACAGGACTCTCTGAGAATGGTTCAAATGTTCTGTCTGGCCGTCGCATAAAATCTGGTTTTAATAAATACCTGAAATCCAGCAAAATTTTGTCAAAGACATCTATCAAACAATCTAAACATGGATTTCAACATTATTATTAAAATGTTTCTTGTTTCAAAAGATATTCATATAAAATATGTGTACTTTATGTCAAAGTTCCCTTACTAACTTTGGCTGGAGGGATTTTCTTGAGCTTATTGGCAACAGTGTCTGAATGAGAGCCTAGCTGGTTTGATCCAAAGTTAAGGCATACATTATTATTATTGTCACTAGTTCCACCCTATTAGTTTGGTGCTGTTGGCCCTCCACAATGAAGTTGAGAATCCTTGGCTGGAGGTTAATGAGCTGGAGTTGTGGTAGTTTTCTTGTCACGTTGGTTATACATACCTATAGATATAACCTACTTATCAAATGTGTGATGATACATACCCACAGTTACCGTTGTACTCAAATTTGCCCTGGTTGAGCTGCATTGCTATATCTGGAGTCTGGAAGTTCAGGGCAACCATTTGACATCCAGCATTCCAGAACAACTGTAGAGGTCAAGTGATAAAGTCATAGATGGTTTACAAGGTTGTACAGTTAAGTTGAATCAGGCATTACAGAGAAATTTTACCATCTACAGGTAAGTTAAATAAGACGTTCATCTAACAGATACATATGTTCCAGGCCATCTCCCTTTTGCTATTTTCCATTTTTCTATGATTTCAAATGGTATGTTTACACAATACTTCCAGTTCACTGTGAAATGTCCCTGGAATTTAGGAGTCACCAGCACAAAACTGACAAAATCCATAACATTAATGTATTACTATTACATTAAATGTATTACCCTTTCATTCCGTTATATTACATGTATTACTATTACATTACATGTATTACTATTACATTACATGTATTACCGTTTCATACCGTTATATTACATGTATTACTATTACATTACATGTATTACTATTACATTACATGTATTACTATTACATTACATGTATTACTATTCCTTTTCATGTATTACCGTTACATTCCGTCATATTACATGTATTACTATTACATTACATGTATTACTATTACATTCCGTTATATTACATGTATTACTATTACATTACATGTGTTAATATTCCTTTTCATGTATTACCGTTACATTCCGTCATATTACATGTATTACTATTACATTACATGTATTACTATTACATTATATGTATTACCATTCTATTACATGTATTATCATTCTATTACATGTATTACCGTTATATTACATGTATTACCATTCTATTACATATATTACCATTCTATCACATGTATTACCATAACATTAATGAATTACTATTACATTACATGTATTACTGTTACTACATTCCGTCATATTACATGTATTACTATGTATTACCTGTGGCATGTAATTGCCCGAGTCTACCCGGCTGCCTCGGGGATAAATCCGACTCATCTGGCGTTTGTTGTAGCTGTTTCTTTGTCAAGGTCCTACTTACATTAAAACTTCTCTGTCATGTTAATTAGAATTTAAATACTTTCTCGGCTATATTCTAGGTAGACAATTTTGTACATCGACAATATAGGACTTAATTTTCTTAATGAGAACCCATTCTGTAATTAGAATGTGGTACGTTAGAGCTGAAGTATTCTGCATTGACAGGTAGGTTAGACATATAAAAATAAGGTGACAGGTAGGTTAGACATAAACAAATAAGGTGACACGAAGAAGAAATACCTCAAAACTATATCTATTGTAATGACAAACATCTAAGCTTATCTTTCATCCAAACACCAAAATAGGAAAGGAAATCATGCAATGCTATAACGTTAACCATGATGGAAGGGTACAAAGTATGCTGGTTCAATATACTAGAGCCATGCATTAGTGACTTTCACCTGGACAAAGTCCAAAGTACATTAATCATGTTTCCAATATCAGACCTACATCGTTTTTTTAAATACAGTCCAAATTGTACATGGAAATGTACATTGAATTCTGATTTTTATTTAATTTATCTTTTTGAGGGTGGAGGAGTTTTTTAAATTTATTGTTTCAAGAAACAACAGACAAAATATGGAAGTACAATAATAAAGGGAGATAACAATGATAAGATTTGGATTGAAAGGGAGATAAGAATGCTAGTTTTGTGTAGTAAGGGAGATAACAATGCTAAGTTTTGGATTTAAAGGGAGATAACAATGCTAAGTTTTGTGTAAGTAGTTATAATGGGCTAATACTAAAGTAGAAGGATACTCAATGATCCCAGAACAAGTTCCCGAGTGAATGGCATGCCTCAGTATAGCATTGGCAGCAGTCTCATTGAAGGAGGACATGTGGAAGTGATTATTTACAGCTGTATCACACAAAACAAAGCATGCCAACAAATCGTGTCTATTATCAAACAATACTGCTGTATCATACAAAACAAAGCATGCAAACAAACCTACAATCGTGTCTATAATCAAACAAGGTATACTACTGTTAAATGTTATCACTTGCTATACCTACACCAGTAGTTTTTTACTTGAAACAGGGTTTGCAATTTGATCATGAAAACATTTACATTTTTCATCTTTATTTTCAATATTTTGTTACAAATTGGGTCACTCTGCCATACAAGGACTACACAGTACATGGAAATCACAACATTGATACAATAATGAAATGACTTGCTTATGGAGAAGAAAGCAGCATTACTGAGCATGTCTTCAAAACATTTCAGCAAACAAGGAATGCAGTTCCAACAGAAAATGCCTGAACAAGACAAATAAGTAACAAGAGTCCTAATTGGCCTGTATCACTCACATGGTACGCAATGCTGTGACATTTATAGTCGTGTTACAATAATATTCAAGAGAACAACTTTAAAAGCCGTTTACTATAGCATGCAACAAGCTAAACATCATGAACTTAGACCTCTTGATTATTAACAGGACATGGTTTAAAGGGTTTTACATGTCTGATCCTTGTTACCTTGAAAATAGGTCAAAGTCTATCATTTGAACAAACTTCATTGCCATTCATCATAGAAAGCTACTGACCATCAAGTCATTTGCTGATTGACAAGATATTGTTGTAAAGTTTTTACAAATTTAACCCTGTGAATTTAAAAGTAGGCCAAGGTCATTCATTTGAACTCTCTTGGTAGTCCAGTATCCCAGCAAGCTACTGGCCAAATATCATTACCCTTTGCCTTTTGGTTATTCAGAATAAGTTATTTAAACTTTTATTAAAAATTGGAACCATGTGACCTTGAAAATGTCAGTCATTTATTAGAACAAACTTCATCATCATTCATCCCAGCAATGTTCTGGCCAATTATCATCTCCCTATTCCATTTGGTTATATAGAAGATGTTGTTATAACAAATTAGACCCCTGTAACCCTGAAAGTGGGTCAAGGTAATTTGTTTGAAAAAAAAATTGCTAGCCCTCTATCTCTCCATTTAACTGGGCCAAATATCATCACCCTGCTGGTCCTACTTTGGAGGGAGTCAAATTGAATTAACATAAAAAGTTGAAGCCAGAGAGAAGGACACCAGACAGCACATCGCAGCGTAAGCTCATTCCGCCCTTCGGGACAGGTAAAACCCATATTATATTCAAGCACAATCATGCATGACAGAATGAAATAAAAGCAGTGAAGGCTCATATAGATTCACCCCACCCTCACCGCGCTTTGCCTGTGATCTTTGACCCTTAAACCGTGACGGATGAGCACCAAAATGTAATCAGGTGTATAACTCAATGTTACCATACTATGGTGCAAAGATGAATTTAAATTTTATTGAGGGGTTTGTGAGATATCTCGTACACAAGCTTTTTACTTCAAAAGTGGTAAAGTGTGATCTTTGACCCATTACCTTGACTGATGACCACCAAAATCCAATCAGAAGTAGAACTCAATATTACTATACAACAGTGTAGATTTCAACTAACTGTGTACAGGGGTTCATATGATATCTTATACAGAAGCTTTTTGACTATGGACGTACACACAGACAGACAGGTGCACTGACTAAGCCATCACCATGTACCCTGTTCATTCAGTTAGGGGTATGATTAACAACCTTTGGGTCAATCTCTTCCAGAATAAATTTGGTACTCTTTATTCATCTCTGTAACGTCTGGCACCCTTCAAAATGTCGGGAGTAATTACTTGCAACACATTATGTAATGGAGTTGTGAATTCACTATTTTCATTTTCTTACATTGAATACAACTATGTTTGATTTTTTCACTTTCACCTGAATATGATACTGTTCATTAAATCGTTAGCAGATAATTTTTGCTGTGATATTTGTTAGCCAGCGGTATTCATCTGCTGTGTATTTTTCTTTATAATGTGATGTTGTGTTTACAAAATCTGATTTCACAAAGGCCGATAAGTTCAGATATATAGTGAAGTTTTTTGAGTTGAACAATAAAGGATTTCAGAAGTGATGAAGTACCCGGTCAAAACGTTATCTGTTGATTATGGGACAATGATTAATTCCTCGGACACTCCGAGTTGTGGGTATACATACTGGTGTTCTTGGTACGTGTACTCGGGAGATCTTTACACAGATTATCCGACATCAGTGTCTCAAAATGAAGACAAACTTTTTCAACAATATTGGCAGAGTTACTTTCAGCACTGCAAGGGTGCCGTCATTGTGTTACAATACAAACAAGGCAAAGTATTGCGAACAATCAAAATTTACAAAGTGTGACACTCCATCCTTCGAAAAAGTACTCAAATGCAAAATTTGTTAATTATATGTTACAGAGTATACCAACATCTGTCACTATGTGTACTGTCACGAATACCCCCGCCTCTACATCCATGTAAAGGTCTATGTATCAATACAAGTCCCTCGTAACTCAGACATCCAGCATTTATGGAAGCAATGTTTTATAAAGATTATCCAAACTTTTATCCTAACAAACAAAACTTGTAATAGCAGCAATAGAACTTCTAGATTTATTGTCATTAGGAAAAATAACAGTGATTTATGTTAGGTAGATAGGAAGGTCAGAGAAATACTTAAAGATCAGTGAGAAAGGAAAACCATCAAAACATACATCAAAATCAACAGAACAGTACTATGAAAATGTCTACTTAGAAAAAGTCACAAGACAACATCCACCAAAATAAAAAGGAAAATAATACAATCATGCAACAAACATGGAACAGACAACTAGGTGACAAGTGACATGGCGACGAAAGGCCACCATAACAACAGTAACCAGACAACATTCCGTGACAACACATGCAAAAATAGTCCCAGTCATTAACATGAAGGATACTTGACTAACTCAACAGCGTGAGATTTCAGGTAGCCCAGGCCGGTACTCTCATTGAAGGACGACATGTGATAGTGAATATTTCTTTCTGAAATACAAGGTAGCCATTTTTATTCATTGTCTACTGTATCAAACTGTAGCCAGAGACATCAACTGCCCACCGATCACAAACCAGCATCTACCCTTACCAAAAGGAATCGCCATTCAAAACACAGTTATTTCACAGCTCTATTATAAGATAAGAAAACTGCTATGGAGAATTCTATACCATTATTTGACAGTTACCATTCCAACAGCATTACTTTCACCCATATTTTCACAATCAAAATGCAATAGAAGTACTTAAAGATACTCTTGACACATGCTTTCCTGATGTTGTATTTTCATAAAGGTAAAACATTTTTAAGGAAACTAGAAAATGTCTGTAAGACATGAATGCCCCCTTTGTATAAAGTTTGATGAAAATCTGTGAAAGAATGAAGTTGCTGAGTGTTTGAATTGGGACGCAATGAACATGGGCAACACTATATGCCCCCCCATTTTATGGCGGGTCATAACAAGAGGCCCAATGGGCCTGCATCGCTCACCTGGTATTAATCTCACAATTGTAAACTTAAAAGTGGACTATAATAAAGCTTCAGGCAAAAAATCTGTGTCTTGACTTCAAGTCATTCAGAAGAACCTGTTAAACGACTAAAACAAATTTGATGCCTGTGACCTTAAAAAGTCAAACATGGACAGTAAGTTGGACAAACTTCATAGCCCTTCTTCCCAAAATGCAACTTGCCAAATATCACCACCTTATACCTTTTGTTTATTGAGAAGATGACTATTAAAGATTTATGCACTATAGACCAGATGTGACCATGAAAGTGTGTCGTCATTCACATCTACAAGCAATCAACCTGTATGCTTTAGTTCTTCATCAGAAGTCGTTTAAATATTTCAACATATTTGACCCCTGTGACCTTGAATATTAGTGAAAGACATTTGTTTGAACAAACTTGGTAGCCCTTAATGCCAACATTCTTCTGGCCATATATCATCACCCTGGACCTTTTGGTTATACAGAAGAAGTTGTTGAAAGGTTTTTATGTCAATTGACCCCTGTGACCTTGAATATGGCCGAAGGTCATTCATTTGAACAAACTTGGTAGTCCTTTATCCAAGCATGCTATTGGCCAAATATCAACACCCTAGACCTCTTGGTTATTAAGAAGAAATTGTTTAAAAGGTTTAAACATATTTGACCCTGCTGTGACCTTGAATATGGACGAAGGTCATTCATTTGATCAAACTTTGTAGTGCTTCATCTTAGCATAATATTGGCCAAATATCATCATCCTGGGCCTTCGTAGACCAGACTGGCGAGAAACATCTGAGAAGATATTTTTCCACACTTGTAGACTTTGATGGGCAATGGATAAACGACAGAGAGGTATAAAATTACCAAAAGAATTGAAGGGAAGTCACTCTACACAATGTCAAAAATTATTTGAAAGAGGAAAAATCCTTACTCAAATTCATTTTTATATATTTTATTGCAAAAGTATATCAGGTCTCATACTACTCTGTAACATGAAGTACAGTTTCAATTTTGATGGCCAACCCTAAAGCAGTATTGTTATGATGAGGAGAGAAGAGGTACAGAGGATGTGTAGTAGAACACAAGGCTGCAGCTCTAGATCAAACTAGCCATACCTTCAGCTACATCAAAGCCGTTGAACTTGATTGGCTGGGCATAGTTGACCATTGCTGACAGATAGGGATGGATGTTGGTGGTGGCGCCACTGTAGTGGTACGCTGACATTAATGCTGCCTCCTCGTCTGCTGTAAGACTCCCCTGTCACACAGAAAGAAAGAGAGATATATATATAAATGTATTTTCTACTAGAAAATTTGTCAACTTCACAA
Organism: Mizuhopecten yessoensis; assembly: GCF_002113885.1. Lineage (NCBI taxonomy): Eukaryota > Metazoa > Mollusca > Bivalvia > Pectinida > Pectinidae > Mizuhopecten > Mizuhopecten yessoensis. The sequence continues at coordinate 1,158,586 of NW_018408638.1, forward strand.
TGATGCAGCATGTTTGGTCTGCACCTAGAAAAAGCTGGAAGATAACAGAATCTGTAAACAGGAATCCATTCCTTTGCTCAGACTCAGATGGTGTGCTCCGTCTCAAATCCTAGAGCGGAATTCATATTTTTTAAAGATTTAAATCATTCCATTTTCCCCCCTGTACTTTGCAGAGACTGGTAGCTAGAATCATTCAAATGTATTAAGTGTTTGATATTTTAACAATTCATTAGAGGTACTATCTCTTTAAAATATGACCTTAATTTCTTATAAAAATGTTTGTATGTAAACACTTTATATGATTAACAAAAGTTGACTGAGGGGAATAAATATAAAAACTGCCAAATTTAATCACCTCTCCTTCTACCACCTTTTTGTCGTTGAACTTAAAGCTATCACTACTGGTAGACATCTTGTTATTGGTCACTTCCTCTGCCAGCTCCAGAGTTGGTTCACTCACAACTGGCTTTGTCTTTGGCATCTTAAACTCGGGGTGAGCGTCAGTGTCCAGGTTGATGACACTGGGGTCCAAGTCTATCAAAACAAGGACAGGCGAAAACCCACCGAAACATCAAGTTTACCGTTCAAGCACAGCAATCTACAAGTTATCTTTAGCACGACATCTACATTAATTGTTTTCAGCCATGTCCTTAACAAGCCAGATCTGGGTAAATTATCAAGATTTCCTTGTTTATTTATGCAGTGTTTTAGGTTACAGAACTGGATGAATTAATAATAACTGAGATTGGACTACATGATATATCATTTAGAAAGCATACAACAAGTTATATATGCAGCCATTATAGAGATGAGGTTGTAAAATACATCCTCCATTTTGTATCCAAAGTCAACAGCGCAGTGCCAAACACGTACAGCCGGTTAAAAAAGATAGCTTTTTCTATTTGAGAAATGCACGCACTTATAAACTGTAAGATTCAGATACCAATAATATTACAACAAACTGGCTATAATTAACATATTACAATGTATATAAACATGCAAAACTAAAACTAATATTCAATTATACAAGCTTGTATATATTCCACCTACCAACCAACAACATATCATGCAAAATTTCTACATTTCTAGTGATTACAGAAAGCAGACTGATTTTAGGATGTTAGAATACAAAGTGTGAATCTTTAAACTACATATGTTTCAGCAGATTTATGTTTCCTTGTTAGATCATGAGGAAAGCAGTAACAGAGATCCACAGGAAGTTCCCTCCCATGCAATAAAAGATGTAGATCTGTGGCAACTGAGCTTTCACCATGTTACATTCACATAAAAAAATAAATGTATCATTCCCACAAAATACACAAAAAAATAGTCAATTAGCAATGGAGGTACAACTACATGTATACAAGACTCAGCCAATCACAGAACTGAAGGAACAACTACATGTTTAAAAGACTCAGCCAATCACAGCACTGGAGGTACAATTACATGTTTAAAAGCCTCAGCCAATCACAGCACTGGAGGCACAACTACTGTATAAAAGTCTCAGCCAATCACATAGTCTATTAACACTGGAGGTACAACTACATGTATAAAAGCCTAAGCCAATCACATAGTCTATTAACACTGGAGGGACAACTATATGTATAAAAGCCTCAGCCAATCGCAGCACTGGAGGTACAACTACTGTATAAAAGTCTCAGCCAATCACATAGTCTATAAACACTGGAGGTACAACTATATGTATAAACACATCAGTCAATCACAGCACTGGAGGTACAACTATATGTATAAACACATCAGTCAATCACAGCACTGGAGGTACAACTATATGTATAAAAACATCAGTCAATCACAGCACTGGGGGTACAACTACTTGTATAAAAACATCAGCCAATCACAGCACTGGAGGTACAACTACTGTATAAAAGTCTCAGCCAATCACATAGTCTATTAACACTGGAGGGACAACTACATGTATAAAAGCCTCAGCCAATAACATAGTCTATTAACACTGGAGGTACAACTTTATGTATAAAAGCCTCAGCCAATCACAGAGTCTATTAACACTGGAGGTACAACTATATGTATAAACACATCAGTCAATCACAGCACTGGAGGTACAACTACATGTATAAAAGCCTCAGCCAATCACATAGTCTATTAACACTGGAGGTACAACTATATGTATAAAAGCCTCAGCCAATCACAGCACTGGAGGTACAACTACTGTATAAAAGTCTCAGCCAATCACATAGTCTATTAACACTGGAGGTACAACTACATGTATAAAAGCCTCAGCCAATCACATAGTCTATTAACACTGGAGGTACAACTTTATGTATAAAAGCCTCAGCCAATCACAGCACTGGAGGTACAACTACTGTATAAAAGTCTCAGACAATCACAGCACTGGAGGTACAACTACATGTATAACAAGAGGCCCAGAGGGCCTGTATCGCTCACCTGAATATGTTTAAATTAAGTGGTATGAAGTTAAGATATAGCACTCCACGGTAGGTGCTGTAAGTACATATGAAATTTCAGAAAGATCCATCCAGTACTTGAGATATAGCGAGAACAAACTTCAAACAGAGCACTACCCCTATGCCCCTAGGGAGGTTATACCCACCAATTATACAAAATTGAGTCCCCTTGACCAAAGGCTGCTCCAGACTAAATTAGGATAAAATCCCTTAATCCTGATGGTCGTAGAAGGATTTTAAAGGTTTTACCTCTATTTCTCCTATTGGGCCCCGCCCTTCTGTACCCTGGGAGACCACACCAACTGCTTATACAAAATTGGGTCCTCTTGGCCCATTAGAATATATAAAATTGGTTCCCCTTGACCCATGGGTGCTTCATACCAAATTTGGACAAAATCCTGTCATTCCTACAAAAGAAGAAGGATTTTGAAGAATTTGCTATGTTTCCCCTATACGGCCCCTCCCTTCTGCCCACAGGGGGGGGCCACACTCAATGTTTATACGAAATTGAGTCCCTTTTGCCCAATGATGCTCCAGACTAAATAAGGATAATATCCCTTAATACCTATGGTAGAAGAAGGATTATAAAGGTTTTACCTCTATTTCCCCTATTGGGCCCCACCCCTCAGATCCCAGGGGGGCCACACCCACCGTTTATACAAAACTGGTTCCCCTTTACCAAAGGATGCTCCACAACAAATATGGACCAAATCCTTTAATTCCTACAAAAGAAGAAGGATTTTAAAGAATAATTTGCTATGTTTCCCTATTGGGTCCCACCCCTCATTCCCATGGGGCGCCAGACCCTCGGTTTATATAAAATTGGTTCCCCTTCACCCAAGGATGCTTTAGACCAAATATGGATAAAATCCTTTCATCCCTATAAAAGAAGAAGGATTTTAAAGAATAATTTACTATGTTTCCCCTATTGGGCCCCGCCCCTCAGGCCCCTGGGGAGGCCAGACCAACGGTTTATACAAAATTGGTTCCCTTTCACCCAAGGATGCTTCAGACCAAATATGCAACAGATCTTTTTCTTCCTACAGAAGAAGAAGGATTTTAAACAATTTGCTATGTTTCCCCTATTGGGCCCCACCCCTAAGGCCCCTCAGGGGCCAGACCCGGGCCACCGTTTATACAAAATTGGTTCCCCTTCACCCAATAATGCTTTAGACCAAATATGGACCAAATCTTTTCATTCCTACAGAAGGAGAAGGATTTTAAACAATTTGCTATGTTTCCCCTATTGGGCCCCGCCCCTCAGGTCCCTAGGGGGCCAGACCCACCGTTTATACAAAATTTGTTCCCCTTCCCCCAAGGATGATTCTGACCAAATTTGGTCAAAATCTGCTCAGTCGTTCATGACTTCGGACCAGGTGAGCTAAAAACATCAGCCAATCACAGCACTGGAGTTACATCTACATGTATAAAAACATCAGCCAATCACAGTACTGGAGGTACAACTACATGTATAAAAACATCAGCCAATCACAGCACTGGAGATATAAACTACACGTATAAAAGCCTCAGCCAATCACATAGTCGATTAGCACTGGAGGTACAACTACATGTATAAAAGCCTCAGCCAATCACAGCACTGGAGGTACAACTACTTGAATAATAGCCTCAGCCAATCAAAGCACTGGAGGTATAAAATACACATGCCTCAGCCAATCACAATCAGAGGACATGGCAGCTATTGTCAAAACTGGAACTTTGATGTTAGCTGTTTAGATTGTGTACTACTATTAGTATGAACAAAAACACCTCTATAGAACTCATGTTACAGACAGATATATCTCTGTCCATTGTTAGATCAGAGCAGTCGTTATCAAAACAGGAGTTACAATAAACAAGAGGCCCATGGGTCTTAACGGTCACCTGAGTCTACAGTATTTTTTGTTGTTGTTGAAATATGTACCAATTTGAGTAAAAAATAGTATAATGTTAACTTAACTTTGTCAGGACCATGAGCTGATCATTCCTAGACCAATTTTAAGTGAGATCGGCCTATTAGAATTTAGTAGCAAAATAGCGGCCATGGCAGCCAAATTGTATTTCTGATTGACCCGAAAAATAACAACACTTTGTCAGGACCATGAGCTGATCATTCCTACAAAGTTTCAGTTCAATCGGCCTAGCAGAACTTGACTTTAAGTTTGAAATAGNTAAGTTTGAAATAGGTTTTCAAAATGGCGGCCGTGGCGGCCATATTGGATTTCTGATCGACCCGAAAAATAACAACACTTTGTCAGGACCATGAGGCGATCATTCCTACCAACTTTCAGTTCAATCGGTCCAGCAGAACTTGACTTTAAGTTTGAAATAGGTTTTCAAAATGGCGGCCGTGGCGGCCATATTGGATTTCTGATCGACCCGAAAAATAACAACACTTTGTCAGGACCATGAGGCGATCATTCCTACCAACTTTCAGTTCAATCGGCCCAGCAGAACTTGACTTTAAGTTTGAAATGTAAAATGTTAACGGACGACGGACGACGACGGACGAAAACGGATAGCAATAGGTCACTTGAGCTAAAGCTCAGGTGACCTAAAAAGTCCCTTACTCTGTTTTAGTGAATGAAATATTCTTTAAATATGTATTAAGGTAAACTGAATGCAGGAAATGTGTCTCTTATTGTTTATTTACCTACACCAAATTCTCCCCAATAAAAAAGTTAATGATGAAAATCTGTATTTATGTGACAATAAATGACTGCAGTACTGTAAAGGTACTTCACGTGGATTTAATTTTCATAGTTTTTCTACAACGGAGAGTGATAGATTTAATTACATCAGCCAGATTATAAAGTTAGCATACATAATAGGGATGAAACAATATGTATCTCAATATAGCTATAATGATACGACTAGTTTTTTAGTTACCATAGGTGTCAACCTCTGAAACCTTCGATGAGGGAGATCTCCCTCATTCCACATTTCCATTGAGGGAGAAAGTGCGTGAACATGACTGAAACCGCTTTGCTCAATTTATCTTTCCCTTTTTATGTATCAAAATTTACTCCAAAAAGCATTCATTTGATTCAGACACACCTGTTATAATCACTACACACACTCTGCAGTAACTAGGAGATCATTTGACAACAGGATGTAGATTTTGAGTTTGTGCAAGTTTAATCTTGAATGAGGGAGTTTTGAGGAAGATTGGTAAACTTTTGTCAAAATGAGGGAGTCTCCCTCCTAATGAGTGAAGGCCGACAGCTATGAGTTAGAGGAAAGAACCTCTACAAAACAGCACAGCACAGGTAGGAGGTAAAAGAATATTACGAATCATTTTTGTACCTAAATGGAGTTGTCTGGAAATCACTCTACAGACAATTTCTGGTGACCAACAGGTACTGTATACAATAAGTAAAGACAGTGATGATTTATATCACGTCTCAAAGACTTTATCAATTTTTAGCAAGGTAGTTATCAATACATGTATGTTTAATCTATAAATCGTTCGGTGTACAGAAATGTCAATATATTGTTTCATCCCTTATGCATAATGTGAAAATGAAATTCGAAAAAAAAGACAATAAAAGAACGTAGTTTTACCACCACACCAATAAATCCACGGAACTGAAACTTCCACTGAACAGAAATCGTACAACATTTGAAATCAGTGAAATTTTGGTACCTTTACAGAATGTCCATTTACCATTAAGTGGTCCCTCCTCGCCATCAACACTGGCGATCATCACACTTGGGTCCTCCCCTGGTTCGGCGTCCTCGTTTAACTGTTCCTGACCCTTCAAGAACAGCTCCAGGTTCTCTGTGGAAACAACGTTACACAGTGTGCTGTCATACAATCACAGCAGAATGCAGTTGATCTTAACCTAGTTTGTCTGCAATATTAATTACCAGGTATTCCAACCTTGGTCGTGTCCCTCAATACAAATCTTTGTTAACACTTTGTGACAGGTTATTCAAATGACCACTTATCCACATCCTTTATATATCTCCCATTGGGTTTGGAAATGTAAGGTCACGATTGGTCACCAAGACAACAAAAGCTGACAATGAAACTGTAACATGAGTTTGTCATAAACATTTATATCATGACATACAGAATCATGTCGCAAGTATTTGCGATTTGCTTAGATTTATTCTACATTTCACACATTTTCACGTTTTCCTGGGCTTCTTGTAGCAGTATTTTCATTAAAACAAAATTTTACATACTGAAAAAATATGTTTCTAGATAATACATGTAATATGAAAACATTTTCATCCCCAGGATATGTTTTAGGTATGACAAGTTTTCATTCCCAGGATATGTTTTAGGTATGACAAGTTATTCCCAGGATATGTTTTAGGTATGACAGGTTATTCCCAGGATATGTTTTAGATATGACAGGTTATTCAGATAACATCTTTTTGCCATACCATTTTATTCTTTGCTTTACAAAACAATGGCACTGATTTTTTTCAAAGAATAACTTACCAGAACACTTGCGATTCTTTCATGAGAAAAAAATAAAACATTGTCAGCTAAATAATCAATCTCTTCTCTTTCGGGGTGGCCCATTTCATTGCAGTTAGGCAATTATTGGCTCCAGGAAAATTCAATGAAAAAAGATGTATGAAATATAGAATTAATCATGGCAGAAATCATGAATACTGCATGATGCTGTAACTTCTAGTTCTAAGATAATTGCCTTTCTGCACATACCACTCTACCAGAATAGTTAGGGAGTACAACTTTTGGGGATAAGCATTTATAAAATGTCTGCGTTAGGTAGTTGACTATTGTCAGGGTTAACCTATCAACAGCTGGGGTCATTTGAGGCTGTGACTGTTGTCATGAATGTACTTACTTTTCTCCACCTCAGGTTTCAACCTTTTATTTTTTATCAGTATTTTACGTCTAAGTTGATTTGGGGAAGGAAGTGCTACTCCTGGTTCAAGCTGAAATTTTGTAAAAGGTAAAATGTCTAAGATTCAAAAAGGACATGACATAAGATTCGACACAACTTTTCCTAAGACCGAATGAAGGCGAACAGGAGCCCGAAGAATTTCAACGAGTTCTACATGAATTCTATGAAATTTGGTAAAATGTTTGATTGGTGATATTCCATGTTGATGCGTAAAATAACAATCTCTTTTAAAACAATCTCTATATCTTTGAATCTTTCCAATACTTCTGGATTGAATCTGAAATGATTTAAGCACACAATCGTAGAAAGAGTAAAACAGAAACTATTATCTTATTTAATTTACGCCTGGAGAGACAGTATTATAGAACATAAGTTTTTGATGCATCTGCCATTGCACATTACCGGGACCGAGTCGAGGGGTCGCTTCAACAAGAAGTCACCGAGGATATCCTCACAATACTTGGCCATCTTGTACTGCTGAGGTTTGCTATTATGAGAAAAAGCATGGAATTATTGTCCCTAATCTTAACAAAAAATATGAAACGAGAATGTCCTGATAACAGTTTACATGTCAGTACGAAGAATTTCTCCATCAAAATTTACCAGTAAACCACAATCTATTTAGCTACAATCTGTCAAGTTAGCTACAATCTATCAAGTTAGCTACAATCAGATTAGGTACAATTTAGTTACCGTAAAAACCCATGTAATTTGCGCAGGTACTTTTTGAGGCTGAAAAACCCCAAAAAAGCTTCTACTCGAATATTTTGCGCACCAAAAAAAAAAGAAAAAAAAAGGTTCAAGTTCCGGGATATAAGTAAGTTCATAAGTATTGTTAACAGATACAATGATGTTAAAACTAAGAAGAAACTGCTTAAAAAGTGTATTTTGTTGTTTGTTCAGACAATTAATAAGTAATTTGACGTTTAGTAACCGCTGGTTAATATCTCCTGGTGAAAGACATAATAAGATACCTTTTATTGATCATAATTACGATCAGTGAGAAGGGCTCATCATGGCGGCTTGGGTATCGTCACTTCAAACCAGGTGATGTCACTGTTCAGTTTGGCCACGGAATTAGATTATCTAAGTCCGTGGTTTGGCGATATTTTTTGGCCACACAATTTTTAGTACAGTAAAATCTACTGTCAAATTATTAAAATCGGTCATCTGTGGTCATGACTGCTGGTTTTGCGGCATTTACAGGTAAGTTAACAGGAGGGCATAATTTCTCCAATATCGTCTGGTCGTGGACAATAGGCCAGGTAGGATCGCATGCTTCAGCGAAATTATGGACACTTCTCAACACTACAGTCAATACAAATTACAATGGAGTAATTAGCTAACACTATATCTGTGATTACCCATTAACAATAGCTCTACTAATTGAAATGATTTGCAGTCGCGATCGACAGACGGGTTGTTGTTTTTTTCACTCACCAACACGTGGCGTGAATTACGAAGCCCTATAGCTACTGCATTGTCTATACAGACTGATTTGACCGATAAGGGATTATAAAAAAAAAAAATTAAAGCAGACTATTTTTACGATGCTTCATTTAATAAATATTGAAATAATTCACGAGGTTATTATCAATCACGTGTTTACGTAATGGTAGACGCGAGATCAACATGAAAATGAGCCGGGAAAAAAACATGCTGTACGCATAGGCGATTTGAAAAAAAAACCTAACAGAACTTACAAGGAACGGAGCTTAAATTGAACAACTAGGGCCTACATTTTCGTGATAGTATGGGGAAAATGCACCGAGATGTCGAAACGTAAGTTGATCAGCCATTCTCTGGCATAGGAATTTGGCTAAACTTTCTTTGTTAACGGTTACCTATTTAATAATGCTTTTCACATCAACTCAGGTAACAACACAGTATGTATCAATTGTATCTTTTATTGATGTTTGACCTAAACAAATGTGTTGATCGTCGTTTGTTTTTGAGTTCCGTGTACCAAGGGAGATTATCTCGTGTCCAAGATGGCGGTCTGCCAGAATCGTCGACCTTTTCATGAAAATAACTTCAAATTGCTTATACCTGTGTATTTTACGCAACCCCCACTTTGGGTATTAAATTTTTGAACAAAAAAGGCGCAAATTACATGGGTTTTTACGGTAGCTACAATCAGATTAGGTACGATTTAGTTAGCTACAATCAGATTAGGTACAATTTAATTAGCTACAATCGGATAAGGTACAATTTAGTTGGCTACAATCAGATAAGGTATGATTTAGTTAGCTACAATCAGATAAGGTACAATGAAGTTATCTACAATCTATCTAGTTAGCTACAATCAGATTAGGTACAATTTAGTTAGCTACAATCAGATAAGGTAAGGTACAATTTAGTTAGCTACAATCAGATATATGTGCAATTTAGTTAGCTACAATCAGATTAAGTATAATTTATTTAGCTACAATCTAGTTAGCTACAATCAGATTAGGTACAATTTAGTTAGTTAAAATTAGATAAGGTACAATTTAGTTAGCTACAATCAGATAAGGTACAATTTAGTTAGCTACAATCAGATAAGGTAAGGTACAATTTAGTTAGATACAATTAGATAAGGTACAATTTAGTTAGCTACAATCAGATAAGGTACGATTTAGTTAGCTTCAATCAGATTAGGTACGATTTAGTTAGCTAAAATCAGATAAGGTACAATTTAGTTAGCTACAATCAGATTAGGTACGATTTAGTTAGCTACAATCAGATTAGGTACAACTTAGTTAGCTAAAATCAGATAAGGTACAATTTAGTTAGCTACAATCAGATAAGGTACAA
>NW_018408638.1:1169484-1173243 GCF_002113885.1 Mizuhopecten yessoensis
CTATTTTTGTTGACCTTTGTCCATGGAAGGTCCCTGCAAAATTTCATTGAAATTGGTTCAGGGGTTTTGGAGAAGAAGTTGAAAATGTAAATTGAGACTTTGTCTCAGGTGACCTAATAAAACTGCCAGATAAGATGTGTACATGACTTACTTACCTACAATGGTTTTCAAAAGACAGAATAACAGGTTGTTCAGATGTTACAAAAGCTGTCTCGGCTATAGCCTGGATAACATCCTATAACAAATAACAATGATAACATCCTATAATAAATAACAATGATAACAACCTATAGTAAATAACAATGATAACATACTATAACAAATAACAATGATAACATCCTATAATAAATAACAATGATAACATCCTATAATAAATAACAATGATAACAACCTATAGTAAATAACAATGATAACATCCTATAATAAATAACAATGATAACATCCTATAATAAATAACAATGATAACATCCTATAGCAAATAACAATAACATCCTATAATAAATAACAATGATAACATCATATAATAAATAACAATGATAACATCCTATAATAAATAACAATGATAACATCCTATAGCAAATAACAATAATAACATCCTATAATAAATAACAATGATAACATCCTAAAATAAATAACAATGATAACATCCTATAGCAAATAACAATGATAACATCATCTCATAAATAACAATGATAATATCCTATAACAAATAATAATGATGATAACATCATATAACAAATGACAATGATAACATCATATAACAATTAACTATGATAACATCAGACCACATATTACAATTATAGTATTGGATCACAAATTACAACAATATTGGATCACAAACTACAATGATAATATGCTGTAAGAAATTACATTGATATCAGCTACTATACCATCCAGTATGATTTACAATCAGACAGACAGACACTGACCTTGAAGACGATGTCAGTACACATAGCCTTGCCGTGTGTAATAATAGGTTCCTGGTCCTCATTTCTACCATCCCAACAGTCAAGTTCCACACATCTACAACCAATACCGTAGGATGTCTTAAACAATCAGTACAGAATTGTAGCAAACTGATTAGATTGTAACTAGAAAATGTCTGTAAGACTTGAGTGCCCCCTTGCTCATGAAGTCAGCGAACTGATGACAATGAATCTGATGACAAAACAGTAATGGTTGACTTATATAAATAGCAAGTGACCTTGGTGTTGACCTTGGGACACGGATATAATAACTCATCCGACGTTTTCTCATATTTGACATTTCATAAACTTAGACGAAAATTGGTTACGAAATAGAGTCAGTTGAGTTGTGACAATGAATCAAGATACTTCTGGATGTGACTCAATGTGATGCACCATCCCCAACAAACGCAGTAACTTTGAGGACTATTTTTAACTAGATGTATCAATATTTTAAACAATTAGTTCCCTTTTTGTGCAGAAATCCAATCCTGATGAATAGATAGAAAGCAAAAAACAAAGAGTAAGGAAACTTAATTAACCTGCATCCAGCCAATAGCACCTGGCGGTACATCTCGACCGAGGACCTTCCACCAAACTGTCTTCCTGTGAGGTACGTGTTGTGGGAGGAGTTGATGTAGTAATGAGACAGAGGCTGGTCCATGTCCATGTAAAAATCTAGCCGGTCAAGGAATACAGGGGCATTCTCATCCGACATCAGGTAACGACAAAATCCATCCAGGCTGAACCGATCTGAAACCAGACAAAACTGGATGTAACCTGAAACTTTTACTTTAAATGTTATCATTCTGGAATATGCCTGCTTATGAAATGGCAGTCATGGTGCATTAACATATAATACATAAAATGTTCTAACGTACGAAGCTACCTGTGTTATATTTCATCTGTACCTAAAGTAACAGACATCACATTTTACAAGGATTAAACACCTTTTACAAGAACAAGATTTGACAATTCCAACCCCCCTTATCTGAAGAAGAGTGTACTCACATTGTTTTATGTATTCTGGATCCGTTTCAAAATTCTGTATAATAGTCTGAGCTCTCTTTTCATCACAATAAGGGAAGAGGATTTCATTTAGACGTGGGTCTCTTTGGCGCTGAAAATAAATCATTGTGTGTACTTTATGATGTGATTTTTTCTTTTAAAAAGAACTTTGTCTTTTGTGAACAAAAATATACGTCTCCCTTCATAAAAATAATAATTTAAGTTCTTATATACCGCTTTATCACAACCTAGTTTGTAGGTCGTCTTAAAGTGGTCCAAAAATTATTATCCGTGGTTATAGGGCCTTTACAAATAGCCAATATCTTTCTCAACTCCCTGGGGAGCATACTGCCGGTGCTGCCAATTCCGGCGCTCACAGCTAGCATTCAACAATTCCACCTCTGTCCAACCACTTACTTATTTACAGCTGAGTAGACTTGAACAAGCGGAGTAAAGTATCATGTTCAAAGATACAACATAGTGCCATGACACGACTCAAACCCGCAACCCTTCAGTCACGAGCCCGGCATCCTACCACTAGACTACCATGCTTCTGATTAGCAAATAAACATAATTGCTTAGCATTTATTTTTTGGTTTGGTGGTGGATGCAGATATACTTCAAACTTTCATCAAGATACCTTTAACGGTCAAAACACAACAACCTCGGCAAGGACTAGAAGCTGAATAACTAATACTAATACAATATAAATATCTTTCATTTCTGATTAGGTGATTGAAAAATTTAACACGAACATTTTATCTCAAAAAAATTCGAAATTCAAAACTTGCAGTATGGAGATTCAAAGACAAGAAATACAAATATATGTATTTTTAGATAATTCTCAAAGACTGCCATCAAGTGTCTGAAACCTGAACACATAATGAACGTAATATCAAACATGTATTATATATTTCAATCTTGTTGAGACTCTATGTAATGTTTACAAATACAACAAGGCAAATACTGTAACTGCCTAAAGATGGACGAGATGTTTGTCATCAGACATAGATTACATTTTTTATAAAACATGTTCTATGTCATCTTTCTTACATCATTGAAGAATGCGATAAGCTGTGGTACTGTCAGGTAAGTTCTATTGGCATCTCCGCTTCTGAAACAAGAAAATTACATGTTTAACATTTGCTTGTCTAAATTTGTGACTTATTTTTTTTATGAAATACACACTTTTCCATTTTTTTTCTTTTTTTACATTGGTTACTTTAAAAATATATATATATGGCTTGAATGTGTTTTTACTTAATCAAAACTGACAGTTTTAATATGACGTAAATCTAGGTATTACAATTGGCAATCACTAATAGTTTCAACACTCACAGTTCCTTGAATAGGTCTTCGATGTCTGTGCGAGGACAAATCTTATGATATAATTCATAAAATTTGTCAAACGTAAATGCTGATAAGTCTATGTCGTCACACTGTAAAATAAAAACAGCGATTATTAGAATATTGAAAATTAGTTCATAGTGGATAGTGATGATTAATACCAGAAAGTGTATAAGGCTGCTCAGCAGAATCATCTGTATTATATTAAACTATCCAATAACTGATTGATACCTAGTCAACATCTGTAAGGTTTTTATACAGAGCTCAAATTTATAAACAATTGTACAAAGTTGACACCTTACTAGGCATACAAAGTTGACACCTTACTAGGCGACAAATGTGACACCTTACTAGGCGTACAAAGTTGACACCTTACCAGGCATACAAAGTTGACACCTTACTAGGCGTACAAAGTTGACACCTTACTAGGCGTACAAAG
>NW_018408638.1:1175400-1180229 GCF_002113885.1 Mizuhopecten yessoensis
GGGGTACACTACCAACGGGATGACCAGAGGTGACAGGGGTACACTACCAACGGGATGACCAGAGGTGACTGGGGTACACTACCAACAGGATGACCAGAGGTGACAGGGGTACACTACCAACGGGATGACCAGAGGTGACAGGGGTACACTACCAACAGGATGACCAGATGGGACAGGGGTACACTACCAACGGGATGACCAGAGGGGACTGGGGTACACTACCAACGGGATGACCAGAGGGGACAGGGGTACACTACCAAAGGGATGACCAGAGGGGACAGGGGTACACTACCAAAGGGATGACCAGAGGGGACTGGGGTACACTACCAACGGGATGACCAGAGGGGACTGGGGTACACTACCAACGGGATGACCAGAGGTGACCTGGGGTACACTACCAAAAAGAAAGTAGGTATAAGAGACAGAAAATATAAAAGCCTACAACAGAGAGTTCCTCAGACTCCTAGGGAGTCCACAAGTCACTTCATGAGGACATACAATGGGCGCCAACAGGCCAATTCTTTTCCACCTTTTGTGATAAGGAGCCTACTTATTTTCCACAGAAATCTTCTGTCACTTTACCTTTCCACCTGGCAGTCCTAGGTCTTTCAAACACTGCATTATCATCCTCTCTGTCCTGCCTGATGCAAACGTTCTTGTGATACTGAAAGAATATATGTCTAATATGAAACTTGTATTTATTGAAACAGTTATCTATATGCATTTATCATTTATAGGAAATTTTGTCTTCATTCAGTGTGAAAAAGATGTGAAAAATGCGAGCGGGATAGTAGCTTCAAGAGTTCTATCAGTAACTGTCAAGGCTGGACTGACCTACGACATCAAACTTGATACATCTTACCATCAATTACACACTAATACCTACCTTCTAACTTGGATCTTGCCATTAGGGTTCACAGAGTAACACAGCCTCATCCAACTGGAAATATAATGAACACAGAAGATTTATCATTGCTAATAATTTGCATACAATCGTTTGTATGTAGATTTCCTGATTCTTTTGCAGTTTGGTCAGGTCTTTTTCATACAGAAGACAAGAAATGGAACATAATGATCACACACTCATCAATATGCAAGCATGCATAAGAAGTTTCATTAATTCATTAATATTTATTTACATTTCCACTGCAAATCCTTTTATAACTGCTGTCAGAAGAAATAGCATTCATAGAGCTATGAATGCATTTAGATAAATGTCATTTTAACACTTCTCTTGAAGGACAAAGTCGACAATAGAATTGGCAAGTCACAGCAACTCAATTTTGTCCTGACAGACCATATAAATAGAACAACCAAACCTCTTATCATAGACCAAAGTAATGGAAGGAGATCAAAGGTAGACAATCCTGCTCAAAGAGACCTACAGACAGACAGACAGAGAGACCTACAGACAGACAGATAGAGACACCTACAGACAGACAGAGACACCTACAGACAGACAGACAGAGACACCTACAGACAGACAGAGACACCTACAGACGGACAGATAGACACCTACAGACAGAGACACCTACAGACAGACAGACACACCTACAGACAGACAGACAGACTGATACACCTACAGAACAGACGGACAGACAGAGACACCAACAGAACAGACGGACAGACAGAGACACCTACAGAGAGAATATCATCGTAGAAAAAACTTTTTCTGAAAGACCAGCTACAGACCAACTTTTCTTGGCAAAAAAAAATCTAATTAAAGAACAGAACGATTTCAAACAACATAAAATATCAAATCACATTTTATCAAATTAACATCATAAGAGACTGCACATTTTCAAGGACAAATTTTAGTCTGAAGCAGTTTCCCATAACAAGTTTAGCTGACAAGCATTTTTTTTAAAATATTGAATGAAGATTGTGCTAATGATGGTTGATATCTAGAATCACTAGCAGTCCTCAGAAAAACAATAATATGATAACAGAGATTACATAAACACGTTAAGCACCGGTGACCAACACCTCGTACGTTTACTTTGGATGTAAGCTGGAGATTATATGACATATCTCCCATATGTTTCTGCTTTAGGAGTGTGACAGTTAATCAATATTAATTTGAAGTTGTTGGAGTTGTTTGTGCAGAGTAACTATTGATTCACTGCCCTTATATCGTCACTGCATCAGTCTACCACAAACAGTGGCGCAACCTAACAAATGACATTTTGTAGAGTCAAATCAGTACAAATACTTTCAAAACTTTCAAATTATCTTCTGGTTAGATTTCAAACATAAAAAAGTCCTGATTTTTTTATTCAACTTTAATATTACTACATGTGCACACATCTACATTACATGTGAAGGATATTACAGAATAACATTTACATCTGATGAAAAATATCTGAAAAAGTGCAGGCATGTACTCCTTACAGGTACAAGTGTAACTATGAAGTTAGTGAAGAAAAGCTTGACAATTAGAAGTTAGGTGGTGGACACCATGAAATGATAATGACTTTTGATGAAATAACCTGAAAAAGTATTGATGTCTGCCTGTTGCCAAGTACCAAAATCAAATAAAGGTTAGTAAAGATCAGTTAGCAATGCTAAACAGTGAAGTTACAGAACATTGGTGGACAGAGAGATGGTCAATACTGTGATATGTCCGGAGAGATCATAAGTTACAAGGCAATCATTCCTGTGAAATAAAACTTGAAGCCCTGAAGTTTGTCTGTGTTACTCACCTGGACAGTTTAGCAAACATTTTGCATTTTTTTCATCTCAATGATCGATGCTTCATCAGAAATTTGGTTGAGATTTGTATAAAACTGTATACCGTTAAAGGGAGATCTTGGAACTTTTTCATGTTATGACTATGGTACTTTATCCCCAGGGACAATTCTGAAAGCATGACTGTTTGTACTCCTCATGCCCAGTAAACAGGTACAGTAGATTACGCTTATAATCACTTCTGATTTGTCAGATGAAAATGTGATATAAACCGGAACGTGACATAAAGAGAAAACATGTTTTTCTGACCATTTCAGGTGTCAAAACCAAGAAATTACCGTATTTAAATGTCCAAGTGATATGGTATAACAAAGAAGATAGTTTAATAAAAAAAGTTGTAACTAACACGACTTTCTTTATTATAATGTTATAAGTAGGAGATCTCGAATGTTTTCAAGCTATGCCCATCAATTTGTTATATGGTTATTGTGTTGTGATTAATAATTTAAATGATCCAATAATTGCTGAATGGTGAATATGAAAGGGTTTAACAGGTACATCTAACCCTGGGTCAGGATTGCTTGTGTTGTGGGGGTAGGTGGCACTCCTGATGTTGGGGGTCAAATACCAACATATCACCTAACAATGGCTGATAGACCATCAAATCATTTTCAAATCATTATCATCATCATCATTATCAAAAACACGGTCCAGTCTTATCAATATCGGTTGTCAAGGAGAGGGACATATCTCTGTGTTGTAAGTCACCAGTGACAGTGGGTAATTCAGTGTAATCCTCACCAGTAGTAATCAGGAGCAGAAACATGTTGTTAGTGTCAGTATCTAGAGAGCAATTCAGTCCACCGTCAGTCCTCCAGGACAGGAAACATAACTGTGTAGTAAGTACCCCGAAGGTCATCCACCCTTCTCATCAACATCAGTTATCAAGGAGATAGTGGATGATGTTGAGAAGGACTGGGGGAGGAGGGACCACTTGGCATTTGACACTATTATAGTGTTTGTATGGATGGTCATTACTTTCTGGTTAGGAGTAATTACGTGTACATCCTTTCTTGTGTGTATGTGTACCTACATCACAGGTAGCTCATTAATGTGACCACTAAAGAAAAGAGCAACATTCAACTTTCTGAAACATTTGCTTTTGATGTATAAGCTCCTTGGTCCTCGTTAACTTTTACATTAATTATCTCTGTTTAATTTGAAGATAAAATTTCCCCATAGAATTGGTCAGATATTCTAAGATTAAAAATTAATTCAGAATTCACCAACACCTGCAGGGCATGTATACACAGAGGATATATGATGATCTCAGGGACCTGTACGTACATCAGTATAGAGACGATACTGTCATGTTCAAAACCTCAAACAAGCTTAACATAGATACTAAGCCTAAATTACAGCCGATTCTAACTAGTGTTACAAACACACTTCTAATTAAAGCAATACTTTCACTATAGCATCTCCTGCTATTCCTTTTAATAACCCTTCCTATTGTTATAAATAAACTGATTTTGATTAATTTATTAAAAATTGGTCAAACTTCTGTATGAGTGTCAGTACATGTACTTGGAAAATCAATCTTGAGACCTGGCTAAACCTCATCTCCAGATTCAAGGTAACAACCCAGAACCTGAGGACTAAGCCTTACCTCATTCTTAAATATTTCAATAATACAGACTTCCTGGTGGGTTAATACAAGAGGCCCAATGGGCCTGCATCGCTCACCTGGTTTTAAACTCACACTTGTAACCTTAAAAGTGATCTAAAATAAAGCTACAGGCAAAATATCAGTTTTTATGATTAAAATTCGTTCAAAAGACCCTGTTAGTTTTTTTTAAAAACATTTCACCCCTGCGATTGAAAGTCGAACAAAGTCATTATGTTGAACACATTGTATAGCCTTTCATCTCAGGATGCAACTTGCAAAGTATAAACATCCTGGGACCCATGGTTATTCATAAGAGGTTGTTTAAAGATTTTAAACAAATTTGACCCCTGTGACCTTGAATATAAGTCAAAGTCATTCACTTTAACAAACATAGTAGTCCTTGATCCCAGCATATGCTACTAACTAAATATCAACATCCTGAGCCTTTTGGTTATTCAGAACAAGTTGTTGA